>NC_090650.1:411678138-411883138 GCF_040937935.1 Hyperolius riggenbachi
CGTCCAGACCGCTCAGCTGGTTAAGGGACACTTAAGCCAGGAATAAAAAAATCTATCTTATTTTCCTGGGGCTTCTACCAGCCCCCTCCAGCCGTCCTGGGCCCTCGCAGTCAGTCACGTGTAGAAGTTATGGTTAATACCCTAGTTTAGGCTTAGGTTTTATTTAAAGCCACTGAAAACTGTGTTTAAACCTTTATTCTCTTACATACCTTGGGCTTCTTCCAGCCCCTTTTTAGTCTATGAGGTTCCTCAGCATCCTCTGGTTCCTCTCTGTTATCTCGCTGCCAGCTACTTAAGATGTGCGACCCGAATAAGAGTTGCGCCTGCTGCACACCCTTCTTGGTCGCACTCCCATCCTCGGGAGCGCTCAGCGTATGCACGTTTCTCGGAAAGAATGGGAACTGCGCATGCCCAGAACACTCCAAGGGGCGCGATCGAGATGGGAGCGCAGACAGGGTCACACTTGGCGCAACGGTCGGGTTGCACAGCTTACGGAGCCAGCAGCAAGAGACTCAAAGGGACTTAGAGGACGCCGAGGAATCTCAAGGACTATGGTGGGCTGGAAGGAGCCCCAGGTAAGTTAAAAGTATAGAGGTTTAATGAGTTAATGCATATTGTGTGGAGTATATAAAAATATGCAATGCGCAAAAATGTTTGCATTATTCATTTTTTGCATTGCCTGGCTGGCCGGATTTGCAAAGGTAACTTTCTGTGCCAATGTCAGATAAAGCCTGGCTGGAATGATCAGCACTGTGTCAGCTATACAAACTCCTCCCCTTCTCTCATGATTACCTAACAGGCGGTAAGTCAGGGAGGAGCCAAGAGGGGGCAGCAGCCAATCTCTCTCGTGAACACAGCTGACCATGCACATATGAGGAAGCAGATGGAGGTGGTGGGTGGAGTCAGGTAAAGATTCTTATAGGTATGTGAACACAAATATTCACAATTTTTCATCCTAGTAATGCTTGAACGAAGAGGAGCACCGAACGACCTTCGAGTGCGCTACTACAGAGACGGTTGGGCACTTTTTTACCGTATTGGTGATTTTTGTATTTTACCATGAAATGAATCTTGAAGCCGCAGCCCAGACACAGTTTTTATATATATATTAAAAGGAATACTGTAGGGGGGTGGGGTAAAATGAGTTGAACTTACCCGGGGCTTCTAATGGTCCCCCGCAGATATCCTGTGCCCGCGCAGCCACTCACCGATGCTCCAGCCCCGCCTCCTGTTCACCTCTGGAATTTCAGACTTTAAAGTCTGAAAGCCACTGCGCCTGCGTTGCTGTGTCCTCGCTCCCACTGATGTCACCAGGAGTGTACTGTGCAGGTACAGACCATACTGGGCCTGCGCAGTACGCTCCTGGTGACATCAGCGGGAGCGAGGACACGGCAACGCAGACGCAGTGGTTTTCAGACTTTAAAATCTGAAATTCCAGAAGTGAACTGGAGGCGGGGCCGAAGCATCGGTGAGTGGCTGCGCGGCGACAGGACGTCTGCGGGGGACCATTAGAAGCCCCAGGTAAGTTCAACTCATTTTCCCCCCGACCCCCCCTACAGTATTCCTTTTACAGAACATTTTAAATTAATAATGCATAAAACAATTTTGTACAAAAAAAAAAAAATTATTAAAAAAACCCTTTTTTTTTTGCAAAAGAATAAAGGAACAGTACCTCTAAAGCCCCCTCTACACCATGCAATTCTGCATGCGATCAATCAACTTCGATTGGATCGATTAAATCCTACATGTCCGATCGTGATTCGATCGGTAGTGTTGTCGATTTTGCATTGATAACTATGCAAAATCGGCCACACTACCGATCGAAACCCAATCAGACATGCCAAATCCTCATCTCTACCTCAGCAATCTACAGTTGCCTGCCAGATACTAGATACTCCTTCAGTCATATGAGCATGCAGAAGGGAGAGTGAATGTTTTGCCAGCTATAACCACACCTCCCTGCTGACTGATAGCCTATCACAGCTCTTAGTCTCTGACCAATGGGAAGTGGGAGTTGTGCAGAATGGGATGGGGATTGTGCAGGCAGCTAGAGGTTACTTAGGAGATGAGAATCCCCAAACTGCAATTTTTCTTTACATTTTTTTTTAAAGAAGTAATTAAAGAATATTCGAGCTGAAAAAAAATATATAGAACATACATGTGTCAGCAATGTTATCCAGTCAAGGACTGCGTCATTTGTTCCCCCTCCGTTTCTCTGTAGTTCCTCCCGGACTAGACCCCAAACACCTCTGGTTGGGACCTGTAAACCGGATATTGCGCATGCACAGTTATGTCCTTTACGCTGCTGTGCCCACGCTCCCGAGAGCTTCCTTCACAGCACAGAGCCATGCTCAGCACTCAGAGCAGCGCCGCCACACCGATGTGCGGAATCAAACTGCGTACTAGATCAGGTTCAAAGGTGCCACCCACAGATGGTCAGGGCCTAGTCCAGGAGGAAATCGAGAAACAGAGGCTTGCGGGGGAGAACGAAGGACGCAGTCCTTGGCTGGGTAACACTGCTGACATGTATGTACTCTAAAGTGGATCTTCAGCCTGCAAGTAAAATACAGCAGCTATCCTGCAAAAGAAAGTCATAGTTACCTGCGCTGCCTTCCCCCTCAAAGCCTTCCCGAAAGACTCAACTTCCGGTGAGTGGCCTCTTCCCCTCCCCACCCGGAGAAAAACACCAAGATGTTTATTCCAGTAAACATCTTGGTGTGGTTTTTTGGGGGGGGAGGCAGAGCCATTCGCGTCTTCGGGGCAGCTTCAAGGGAGAAAGCAGCGCAGGTAACTAACTTTCTTTTACACGAAGGACGCTAGATTTTACTTGCAGGTTGGAGATCCACTTGAAGTTGTGTTTTTTTAGCTCGTACATCCTTTAAGTTAAGATGATGTTCTATTAAATGCATGTAGTTAAAAAAAAACTGTGCCTAATCTGGGGCATTAATATTTTTTTGTAAAGAGGCGGCTGCTGACCTTTTGTTTTCCGATAATGGCAGTGACTGCTGAAGCACTATCAGTCACGAGGACTGCGCAGAACAGGACTGAGCAAATGTGACAGTAAATTATGGCCAGATAACTGACGGTTGGATGAAAACAGCTGATTGACATCCTAAAACCAGCACACTGGCTCGCTGGGATAATGAACTGTGCTCTGCTAATGCTGCACTGACTCTGCTGCAGCTTCAGTACTGGCGGTCAGTCGGAGAGGGAGGGAGAGCGGATGGAACGCCCACTGGCGGGGCTGTTGGTGAAACCAGCTGGTTCCCGCTCTTTGTCTTTGCTCTCGTGCTTGTGCTTATGTTTATGCTTGTGTTTGTGCTTCTTCTTCTTCTTCTTGTGGTCATGGTGGTGGTGATGGTGGTGGTCACCATGCTTGGAGGAGCTGGACTCCTTGATGAAGGATAGGGGTGTTTGAGGTACGGAGTGCAGATGCAAGTCCAGAGCCAGCTGCTCCTTTCCTGTCCAGACAAGAAGGGAATGGTCAAATAAATACATCGATATAAACAATATCATAATGAGCAAATATTTAAAGTGGATCCGAGATGAACTTTTACTCATTGCATAATTGTGTTCCTTTCATATAGTTTATACAGCATTCTTCAAGCCAAATTCTTTTTTTGTTTTGTTTTAATACTCTAATTCCCTATAAACTAAACAAGCCTCCCCCACAGCTTTTTCACAGTGCATTTGCACTGTAACAAGGGCTTATGGGAGCTCAGTCTGGGCAGGAGGAGGAGGAGGTTACTAGCCACTGATTTCAGAGGCAGAGGGGAGGAGGCAAGGGGAGTGAATTTTTCTAAACTGAACTTATCTAAACTTTACATAAGATATATAGACTCGTTATAGTTAGTTTTTCATCTCGGATCTGCTTTAAAGAGAAACTGTAGTGAAAATTAAAAAAAAAATAGCTTGATTTTTTTTCTTACCACATTCATCTATAAATAATGTAATCAGTGTATGCCTATTGTAAAATCTTTCCTCTCTCTGGTTTACTTTCTGCAATTTATCACTGGTGGAGACATCTTTAGCCCTTTCAGGTGCATCTCTGCGGAATGCTTGTTTATCGAGAGGTCTAAAGCAACTAGAAAATATACCTGGACTCCCAGAATGCTCGGGGAAGGGGGGGAGGGGTGAAACAATTCTACATATACGTAATCAGTCAAGGCTAAGCATCACTGGGAGGTTGGGGTTTCATACCAATAAACAACAATATATAGATATAGGAAGTATAGGATGGTTTCACATGAATACCATATGCCAATTGTTGTTATTCCCATAATCTTGTTTGGTATAGGAAGATAAGGTAAGATCCCCTTGTAGCTCTCAATTACTGTATATTCTGCCATATAAAAGACTACTTTTTAACCCTTGAAAATCTTCTGAAAAGTCAGAGGTTTTCTTATACACCGAGTGTCATTGATGCCGGGTGATACGTGATGCTGATATCCGATGTGCGTACGCAACATGCTGATGTTTAATTACCAGGTGCTGGAGATTCGGCAGTCGCCGCATTTGCTGGGGGGGGGGGGGGGGGGGGGGAGCGCGCCGCTCACGCTGCAAGGTCTGGGACGCCCAAGGTATGGAAGAAAGACGTGCTGTGCCCATAAAACACGCCTCTTCCACCTGTCTGACCCGCCCTATCCTGTTACCGCATGTGCGAGATCTGAGAGGTAGAGAAGGAGGCAAATAGGATACAAGGGCGGACAAGAGATCGTGTTTTATGAGCACAGCGCAATCTATTCTTCCATACCGCTCTGATAGACATGAGAGCTGACCAATCTGCTTAGGGAGAGGGAGAGTTGACCAATCCAACCAGTCATTCGCCTATATACTGTTATATACTGGGTACCACATACAGTACAGCACCAGTATCTGTTCATACCAGGGCTGTGGAGTTGGAGCAATTTTGGGTACCTGGAGTCGGAGATTTCATAACTTGAGGAGTCGGAGTTCGAGTCGGATGATTTTTGTACCGACTCCACAGGCCTGGTTCATACATAGCACCAGTATATAAGGTTATTATGCAGTTGCTTATCTTTTAAGAGCAGAGAGGACATTTTGAGTTCAGGTTCCCTTCAAGGCAAGATTGCACAATCCCTAATCGATTAGAAATGTTAACCGGAGTCCAGAAATATGTGGTACTAAACAATGTAAGAGCTCACTTTATTTTTCCTACTTGCTGAGACGGATATCAGCTGGGTCTATTCATACCTGTGAGACCTCCCATCGTTTGAATGAATGGTTTGTGTTTTATATCGGTTTGAATCTTAGTCTAGCGGCGTGCTGGAGTTTCCTGCATGACCCGCTTTATTGGAAACATGTGTCCCGCAAGCCAAACTCCCCGCGGGGAAACAATTATGATGTGCAGCTTTTATGGAAGAGCAGCACATGAAAATGATTACCAGTATTTCCATTTGCAAACTAACTTTAATTGTGTCTTGTAGCCGAGGTGGAACATTTATTTCAATGTGTGGCTAAAGATATATAGAGAAAATACGGATGTGCACATGGGTAAGTGAGTGGAGATGAAGGGCAGGAAACTGGAGCGGTCACTCAAACCACAAGAAAACAAAAGAGTTTCCTGCCAGGAACAGGTTTTCTGAACTTAGCTGAGATCATCCAGTTATGAGTTTTACGCACCAAAATATAAATTAGATTTACTTTTATAACCTTTGTTGGATCCTATATGCCTTATGAAATGGGGGAGGGAAGCAGAGTTCTTTTTTAGATTTTTTTCTCTTTGCGGCAGATTTGTGGCGGGAGAAAGGGGCACTTTCTGCCATAGACCCTGAACAAGCATGCAACAGGTCAGGGGTTTCTAAAAGATTAGATGCATGCTTGTTTGTGGTGTAATTCAGCCACTACTGGAGCCAAATAGATCAGCAGGACTGCCAGGCAACTAGTATTGTTTAAAAGGAAATACAGTGGGATGTGAAAGTTTGGGTAACCTTGTTAATGGTCATGATTTTCCTGTATATATCGTTGGTTGTTACGATAAAAAGAAAATGTCAGTTAAATATATCATATAGGAGACACACGCCATGATATTTTAGAAGTGAAATTAAGTTTATTGGATTTATAGAAAGCGTGCAATAAATGTTTAAATAAAATTAGGCAGGCGCATAAATATGGCAGCCTCCATATCACTCTCACCTCGGGTTCACTTTAAGGTCGGCATTGGTAGAGGGAGGGTTCAGTGTGAGAATAGCTATTAATGCCCCCCCCCCCCCAAAAAAAAAAACTTGTTTTGGCTTACCCGGGTGCCCTTTTTGCATACTGTAGATACATTGCAGCAGCCGGGCCACGTACAGTCAGCGGACCCGGCACAGTGGTTGTTTCACCCATAGGCCATATGGGGGACGTATCTGCCTGTCCATAATTAATCGCCGATTGCACCAAAATGCGGTTTGCTTACCGCAATGGATCCAACGCATCTGTTGCAGACTGAAAAGTATAAACTGCTCCTATTTACAAAATAGGATCCATTCACTGTCAGTTTTGCAATATAACTCCTATATAATTTGGTTTTGATCTTTAGCAGTTACACCATGTAAGACTAGCAGACAATGCAAGAGTGGCTGATACCTGGTGTAGATGGGCGTTCCAGCATATTCAGATGATGATAGATGAAGGCTTGGCTGTCGTGCACGGTGTCCATGTCTATTTCTTCCTCTTCCTGAGAATTTCCAAACTGTTAAAAAGGGAATGCGGGAGGAAAACATTTTCATGCAATGTGATAGGATCCTCTGACTGGAAGGGCTGTGTGCCCAGCAGTGAGATTATCCTCATGGGTGGATTACAGCAGACAAAATCATCAGCTAGGAATAGGCATGGTCAACAAGATGCAAATCATTTTGCGTTGATGCAGCATTGGGCAAATGTATGCAAATCTATGCAGCTTGAAAAGGAACCAATCAAATCCTGCAGATCTAAAATTCGATTGGTCCACTGTCAAGCTGCATAAATTTGCATACAAAATTTGCATAATCCTGCATCTACTCGAAATGATTTTCATTTAATTGACTATCACTAGCTAGGAATGTTTCTCTGTAGGGAATCCAGCGCCAAGTTCTCCTCAGTGGAGCTGATAAAGGCCTGGCGCACACCAGAGGAGTTTTTCTGAGCGTTTTGAGTTTTTAAATCTGCTGCTAATGTTATCCTTTGTGTCTGTGCACACTGGAGCAATGAGGTTTTGTAAAAAAAACCATAGCATTACATTGGGAAGAGCTTTTGAAACCTCTAAAAGCTTTTCCTAATGTAATGCTATGTCTTATTTTTACAAAACCTCATTGCTCCAGTGTGCACAGACACAAAGGATAACATTAGCAGCAGATTTAAAAACTAAAAACGCTCAGAAAAACTCCTCTGGTGTGCACCAGGCCAAACAGATTACCCATAATCTGTGTCCAAACCAACTCCTAGGACATTTTAAATTAGAAGAATTATTCCACTACTTTTCTTTAGGAAAGGATCACACTTGAGAAAATGTTCCACGTAGTAAAAAATGCATGCAGAATCGCATGTAATGATAGTCTGTGGGGCCTCTGCAATTCCACAAGGCAAAAAAAAAAAAAAAATACGACCTGCACTACTTTATCACACAACACATGCATTTTCTCATTATAATTAATGGCTACTGTAGAAAAAAAAAAAAACTGCATTACTTTAAAACACACAATTGTTGTGTTTGCACTACCTTTATGCTTGAAAATAGCAATGTACTTTATAATCTATTATTTTGACTGTAATGTTGATCTTGTTCAATGTTAAAAACCAATAAAAATGATTGAAAATAAAACACACAATTGTGCGCCAAAACGCTTGCCGGGAACTGTCTGTGATTCCTGCAGATGCAAGTGAGATCCCACCCTTACTATAACTTCAGCATGTAGCCTTCTAATAATAGCCCTACCCTCTACAGTACCAGCCAAACTTCCTCCCATGGGGCTAAATGAACATTTCGGTAAAGCTTTACCAGCATTTTCTTGTCGTAGAGCAGTTCATCTTGTGGAGAGTTTTTTGCTGCAGTAGTAATGTGAGCATAGCTCCCAACTGTCCCTTTTTCAAAGGGACAGTCCCTTTTTGGGAGCCCTGTCCCTCTGTCCTCCTCATTTGTCCCTCTTTCAGGACTTTGTCCCTCTTTCTATATAAATATATACATTTCTATACTAAAAATGTGTTTGATTGACTCTAAACTTTATTCCCATCCTTTAAATTGATATATTTCTAATTTTAAAATGTTACGATGAAGGAAAATTAACCAGGATAGAAAGGACCAGTGTGGTTTGAATTATAAAACAACTTTTTTCTTGTTAAATTTTTATGGTATGCGTGACTAGAGGCGTGGTGGGGGCGTGGCCAGGGGTGTGACAGGGGCGTGGCTTAAGTGTCCCTTTTTCTCATCTCAAAAATTTGGGAGGTATGATGTGAGTGCAACAGATCGGGATGTCAGCGTTATCCCAAAAACACTATGTAAGATCGAGGATAAGCCAATTTGTTTATTGTTACATTTGTGCATTGGAGCCATGCCAAGAAGCATAGCTACCTCTCCTCACTCCTGCTCGGGTCCTCATGTCTCCTTGGCAGATTCTGAGCTGGTTGCTAAAGGCTCCAGGCTCACCACGGTCACATGACAGTGAGCCTGGAGCATCACTGCAGTCACATGACAGTAAGCCTGGAGCATCACTGCAGTCACATGACAGTGAGCCTGGAGCATCACTGCAGTCACATGACAGTAAGCCTGGAGCATCACTGCAGTAACATGACAGTAAGCCTGGAGCATCACTGCAGTCACATGACAGTAAGCCTGGAGCATCACTGCAGTCACATGACAGTAAGCCTGGAGCATCACTGCAGTAACATGACAGTAAGCCTGGAGCATCACTGCAGTCACATGACAGTAAGCCTGGAGCATCACTGCAGTAACATGACAGTAAGCCTGGAGCATCACTGCAGTCACATGACAGTAAGCCTGGAGCATCACTGCAGTCACATGACAGTAAGCCTGGAGCATCACTGCAGTCACATGACAGTAAGCCTGGAGCATCACTGCAGTCACATGACAGTGAGCCTGGAGCATCACTGCAGTCACATGACAGTAAGCCTGGAGCATCACTGCAGTCACATGACAGTGAGCCTGGAGCATCACTGCAGTCACATGACAGTGAGCCTGGAGCATCACTGCAGTCACATGACAGTAAGCCTGGAGCATCACTGCAGTCACATGACAGTGAGCCTGGAGCATCACTGCAGTCACATGACAGTAAGCCTGGAGCATCACTGCAGTCACATGACAGTAAGCCTGGAGCATCACTGCAGTCACATGACAGTAAGCCTGGAGCATCACTGCAGTCACATGACAGTGAGCCTGGAGCATCACTGCAGTCACATGACAGTAAGCCTGGAGCATCACTGCAGTCACATGACAGTAAGCCTGGAGCATCACTGCAGTAACATGACAGTAAGCCTGGAGCATCACTGCAGTCACATGACAGTAAGCCTGGAGCATCACTGCAGTCACATGACAGTAAGCCTGGAGCATCACTGCAGTCACATGACAGTAAGCCTGGAGCATCACTGCAGTAACATGACAGTGAGCCTGGAGCATCACTGCAGTCACATGACAGTAAGCCTGGAGCATCACTGCAGTAACATGACAGTAAGCCTGGAGCATCACTGCAGTCACATGACAGTAAGCCTGGAGCATCACTGCAGTCACATGACAGTAAGCCTGGAGCATCACTGCAGTCACATGACAGTGAGCCTGGAGCATCACTGCAGTCACATGACCGTGAGCCTGGAGCATCACTGCAGTCACATGACAGTAAGCCTGGAGCATCACTGCAGTCACATGACCGTGAGCCTGGAGCATCACTGCAGTAACATGACAGTAAGCCTGGAGCATCACTGCAGTCACATGACAGTAAGCCTGGAGCATCACTGCAGTCACATGACAGTAAGCCTGGAGCATCACTGCAGTCACATGACAGTAAGCCTGGAGCATCACTGCAGTAACATGACAGTAAGCCTGGAGCATCACTGCAGTCACATGACAGTGAGCCTGGAGCATCACTGCAGTCACATGACAGTAAGCCTGGAGCATCACTGCAGTAACATGACAGTAAGCCTGGAGCATCACTGCAGTCACATGACAGTGAGCCTGGAGCATCACTGCAGTCACATGACAGTGAGCCTGGAGCATCACTGCAGTCACATGACCGTGAGCCTGGAGCATCACTGCAGTCACATGACAGTAAGCATGGAGCATCACTGCAGTCACATGACAGTAAGCCTGGAGCATCACTGCAGTCACATGACAGTGAGCCTGGAGCATCACTGCAGTCACATGACAGTAAGCCTGGAGCATCACTGCAGTAACATGACAGTAAGCCTGGAGCATCACTGCAGTCACATGACAGTGAGCCTGGAGCATCACTGCAGTCACATGACAGTGAGCCTGGAGCATCACTGCAGTCACATGACAGCCCAGATCTTCACTGCAGTTACATGACAGTGAGCCTGGAGGTTTACTGCAATCACATAACAGTGAGCTGGGAGCTTCCCTGTAGCTCTATCAGCCAGGTAAGAAGTTGCCAGGGAGAAGAAAGAATGCAAGCTGGAGTGTGGAGAGGTTACGGTGTTTCCATTGGCCTGCTCCAACATGCACTCTGCAGCAGGGACACGCTTGTATTGCGTGCTCTGCATGTGGGGCTAGGGTGGCACATTGAAAGGTCGGTTCATCAGTGGATCACTACATTTGGCCTATTTTTTAGGCCAAGATTTGGGAGGGGTTAAGTGGGTTTATTCTCACAGATATTCAGTAATTTTCCAGGTTTACATTCACCTAAATTATCCTGAGCCCACTTGCTACCCTCCTCCTTCATGTGTCTAACCCTGACCACACTTCCTCCCAAACTAACTCTCCCCTCCCCGCTTCAGGCCTAAGGGTGGCCACACACGATGCAATCAAATTATACGATTTTACAGCAATTCGATAAATATAATTGGATCTCATGAAAAATTTTAAAGCTTTTTTTTTCATTCGACTGAAAAATCCGATCAGATTTCCCAATTTTTTTTTTATCGTTCCGGAATGCTGGAACATTTTTCTAAAGATTGTATGGTGTGTGTTAGATTGTCAATTTATTAACCACCCTGGCGTTCTATTAAGATCGCCAGGGCGGCTGCGGGAGTGTTTTTTTTTAATAAAAAAAAACTATTTCATGCAACCAACTGAAAGTTGGCTGCATGAAAGCCCACTAGAGGGCGCTCCGGAGGCGTTCTTCTGATCGCCTCCGGCGGCCAGAAGTAACACGGAAGGCCGCAATGAGCGGCCTTCCGTGTTTTGCTTACTTCGTCACCATGGCGACGAGCGGAGTGACGTCATGGACGTCAGCTGACGTCCTGACGTCAGCTGCCTCCGATCCAGCCCTTAGCGCTGGCCGGAACTATTTGTTCCGGCTGCGCAGGGCTCAGGCGGCTGGGGGGACCCTCTTTCGCCGCTGCTAGCGGCGGATCGCCGCGTGTGCTGCTTTTTATTTCAACAAAATCGGCCCAGCAGGGCCTGAGCGGCAGCCATCGGCGGTGATGGACGAGCTGAGCTTGTCCATACCGCTAAGATGGTTAATATACACACCCTAGCAATTTTCTTAGAGTTTCCAATCATTTTTAGCATAATTGGGGAAAAATTTAACATAGGTGTGTGGTACATTGGTCATATTTTTGAAATGTTACAATCAGTCACAAAAATTGATTGCAATTCTTGAATTTAACAGATATTTAAAAAAAATTGTATGGTGTGTGGCCACCTTAAGGCCCGGTTCATATCTGCAAAATGAGCCAAAAGGATCCGGTGAACGGATCCCGTCTCCGCTTCACCGGATCCGGAGGGCTCAGTCCGTGGACCCGGTTCACATAGTGAAAATAGATCTGATCAATGATTGATCGGATCAGTTTTCACTCGACAATACATACCTAATCTTCATAGGCAGCCGGTGATAGAGGCTTCCTCTTCTTCCGCTGTGACTACATAGCGCGTCATGTGACTAGTCACATGACGCGGAAGACGACGGAAGCCTCTACCGCCGGCTGCCTATGAAGATTAGATATGTATAAACCCTCCCTCACCCACCCGCCCGGCTGCTGCACCCTCCCCTCACCCTCCCGTCGCTAGATTCGGGTCGGCCCACGCCCCCATGGAATGGTCCATTTCTTCACTAGTGTGAAGAAACGTTCCGTGGGCCTGCAGCAATTTTTTATTCCGGGAACCGGAACGTATCCGTACCAACGGACGCATGTGGAATGGATCCATAGGGTAACATTAGATCCATTCACATCCGTTCCGTTTGTACAGTATACGTTTCGGTTACGTTCCGGAAAAAAAGCGCTAATGTGAACTGGGCCTAAGTGTATATCTAACCTTATTAATTTCCATACCACATTCATTACTGTAATCACTACTTTTAACCCTAAAGAAATACAGCCCGCTGTTTGAGGACTTCTCCTCACTCAAAGCTGCATTAATGTTGAGATTCAGCAGTGATGCAGCTTTGGGTAATGAGAAGTCCTCCGAAGCATGGGGTTGTCAGCTGTGTATTTTATCATGAAGCATCAATAGAAGGGCTTTTATATAATGGTAGTGACGAATACCTCCTGCTTCTGTAGCTGTAATAGTGCAGTGAGTGGTGAAGACTGGGTATGTAAGACATGTCATCAAGAGCATATAAATGAACAATACATAAGAAATATTATGGTGGTGGAACCCCAAGCAAAGCATTATATTTTAGATAGTGTAGGTTACATCTATCTAGATTTAATTGCGGTCTGTGCACTTTCTAAGAAGGTTTCCCTCAGGTGTCAAGTCATCTGTAATGATTGAATGATCCCGACTGACAAAGACAAACATTAATATATCAAAGTTTTGTCCTTTTTTAAATAGCAGGACTAGATTTTAGATGCTTTTTTTTGTTACCTGTGTGGCTCTCTGTATCCAGAGTCACTGTATAAATTAAGTGGTAGAGCTCCAGCAAGCCACAGGCTGTAATGAAAAATATCACCGAACTTGTTCTATTACCGGTATATATATCCAAATTCAAAGTATGCTCCTCCCCCTAGCAACAATCAAATGCACTAAACGTCTATAGTTGGGGTTTAAAATGGAGCCATCATCAATTTGCTAATCAAAATTATTGTGCAAAATGCTATAAGTCCATACAGAGCAAGGAATAACATGCAGCGTTCCAAATGATGGATGACACACGTTTTGCGGTAAACAACCACTTCCTTAGAGGCACATGAAAGAACACATACAGTCAATTTCCAGACCTTAAAGTGAACCTCCAGACTAAAAATCTACTCAGCAGCACTGAAAAGGCTTGGTATTTCTTTAACAGTTTCACAGCATCAGAACTTTGTTTTTTCTTACCCAAGCCTACTTTTTAGCTGCACAGAAGCTAAGCTTTGCCTCATCAAAGAAAACTGCCCGGGCATTTTTCCCCTGATGCTGTGCAAAGCATGATGGGATTTCTGATATTGTTGTTCTCGTTGCCTAGCAGCTGGGAGGGGTGATCAGGACACAGGACAGTTGGAACTGTGTCTCATGCTCCCTGTCACCTCCTTTCAACCAAAAAGATGGCTGCCCTCATGAAATCACAAACATTTGCCTGTTCTTTTAAAACAGGGTGGGTAAGAGATTATATTACCTATCTATTTTAATTAACATAACTAATGTAACTTAATGACCGTATGTTTGTTAAGGGTGGAGTTCCTCTTTAAAGAGGAACTGTAACTAATTTCAATAAAAAGCCGACACCTCGGGAGGGGAATACCTCTGGATCCTAGTGAGGCTTCCCCCATCCCTCTCTGTCCCTCTGTTCCAGGGCCGGCAGAATCCCCAAAAATTAAATAACCTGCGCATAAGCGCAGTAGAGGCTTTCCCTTCGCTGGGAAATAGGCGAGCCCAATAGGGTCCGCTCTACTGCCCAGGTGTGAGAGGTCTGGCCTGCATAGTAGAGTGGACCCAATCGAGCTCGGCTATTTCCACCTCCAGGGAAAGCTGATCTGTTGAGACGCTTTAAAGAGAACCCGAGGTGGGTTTGTGAAATCAATATTAGGACACAAAGACACATTCTGCATACAATCACCAGTCTCTGTGTCCTCTTATTCTGCCTCCAGTGCTCTGCTGTCCCCCATTATAAAAACCGCCAGGCTAGCGACATGCAGATTGTCTGCGGTTTACCTTCAGGCTCCCACTCACCGCCACTCCCCCGCCTCCTGTATAGCGCACCTCCCTGCCTGTGTCCCTTCCCTCCCAGTCTCTGTAAGCCGATTGGAGGAAGCTTACAAAGGCAGGGAGGGAAGGGACACAGACGGGGAGCCGCGATATATACAGGAGGCGGGGGATTGGCGGTGAGTGGGAGCCTGAAGGTAAACAGCAGACTAGCGACAATCTGTGTGTCGCTAGCCTGGCGGTTTTTATAATAGGGGAAAGCAGAGCACTGGGGGCGACTGGAGGCAGAATGAAAGGACACAGAGGCTGGTGATTGTATGCAAAATGTGCCTCTGTGTCCTAATATTGATTTCACAAACCCACCCAGGGTTCTCTTTAAGGTCTGGATACTGTATTGGTTAAGGCAGGGGTCACACTTGTTGGCTTTCGTGCATGTTTTCTGCATAGAAAAACTGATTTCAACTGAGAACTCATGTTAATCAATGGGCTAGGTCACACTTCAATGCAGATTTCGTGCACAGAAAAAAAAAACTGACATCCTGCACATTTTGTCTGTTTTCTCTATAAATTACATTAGCTGCTGTAAGGCTGAGGTCATCCCGCCCTAAGGGCTCTGCCTCTGACACAGGAGACCAGGGTTCCAATCTCGACTCTTCCTAATCAGTAAGCCAGTACCTATTCAGTAAGGAGACCCTGGGCAAGACTCCCTAACGCCTACTGAGTTTGCGCTATTTGCTGCAGCTCTGGCACTTTGAGTCCGCCAAGAGAAAAGAACAATATAAATGCCCTGTCTTGCCTTGCCTGGAATTGACTATAAAAGTGTTATTTTGTGCGCCTCTGAGGAAGCAGTTGTTTACAACGAAACGAGTCAGGCCATTATTTGTAACACTGCAATTTAAGCTGCATGTTATTCCTCCATCTGTATGGACTTGAAGAATTGTCTGCAAGAATAAATGTGATGCACATCTGATTAGCATATTGATAGTGCCTTCATTTTAAACCCCAACTTTGGACTTTTGGTGCATTTGATGTTCCGTTATCTCACACAGACTAAAAAGAGAAGTGTTTTGGTTGGAGTTCCACTTTACAATAAAGACAACTTTACTTACGGTAACGTCTTTTCCAGTAGTCAGAAGGACAGCACCCCTGGTGAGACTTGTCTCCCTCCCAATCGTGGACAGGAACTGCAAAAGAAAAGATTTGCATAACAAATTGGCAGCCATACATAAGCCACTATCTTACCACCAGTAACTCAGTTAATACAATAGATGACACGGACCGCATAGATGCTTACTTACATAATTATTATTCCACCCAAAAGAAGGGCGGGTTGCAGGGGTGCTGTCCTTCTGACTACTGGAAAAGACGTTACCGTAAGTAAAGTTGTCTTTCCCAGAACGTCATTGGACAGCACCCCTGGTGAGACGATGTACAAGATATAGGATCTAGGGAGGGACCACTGCCTGCAGCACCTTCCTTCCAAATGATAAGTCTGCTGCAGCCGAGATGTTTAGACGATAATGTTTCACAAAAGTGTTCTGACTTGACCAGGTAGCAGCTCTGCATATCTGTTCTATAGATGCCCCTGCCCTCTCTGCCCAGGAGGTTGATATTGCTCTTGTAGAATGAGCTCTGATTGGAGAGATTAAATGCTTTCCTTGAACCTGATACGCTGATGTGATAGCCTGTTTTATCCATCGTGCCAGCGTTGCTTTGGAAGCTTTGTTGCCTCTTTGTTTTCCAGCAAAAAGGGTGAACATTGCGTCAGTTTTCCTCCAGGAACTTGTTCTTTCCATGTAGTGTATAAGACATCTCCTTACGTCAAGGGAATGGAGTCTCCTTTCCTTTTCATTACTAGGATTCTCGCAAAAGGAGGGTAGGAAGATCTCCTGATTTCTGTGAAAAGAGGAAACTACCTTGGGTAGAAAGGCTGCATCAGGACGTAATGTTATTCTATCCTCTGAAATGGTGCAATAAGGCTCTCTAATGGATAGTGATTGTAATTCACCAATTCTCCTGGCTGAAGTAATTGCCAGCAGGAAAATGGTTTTTAAGGTAAGAAATTTTTCCGAAATTTGCGCTAATGGCTCAAACGGAGCCTCACACAAACCCTGTAAAACAATGTTTAAATCCCAAGCAGGTACTTTTGTTTTAATTGCTGGCTTAAGTCTCTTTAAAGCCTGAAAAAAACGTACAATTAGATTTTCCTCTGCTAATCGTTTTTCTAAAAACACACTAAGAGCAGATACCTGTACTTTCAGGGTGCTGATACTAAGACCTTTCTTATATCCACACTGAAGAAATTCCAATACGGATTTAAGAGATGAATTGTTAAAGGATCTTTCCCTACACCAATCGTTAAATATTTTCCAGGCTTTTTGGTATATTTCTCGAGTCACTTTTTTCCTACTCTGTATCAAAGTTTCTGATAGTTCATCTGAAAACCCTTTGGACTTCAGGATGCCCCATTCAGGTTCCAAGCTGAAAGGTGAAGCATGTGTAAGTTCGGATGCCATACTGGACCCTGAGATAGCAAGTGTGGCAGAGGAGGAAATATTATCGGATCTGTTACTGCTAGTGCCCTCAGTGACGTGAACCATGGTTTTTTTGGCCACAGTGGAGCTATTAAGATTACTCGAGCCCTGTCCTGTATAATCTTCTTTATCACTCGTGCTAGCAACGGAACTGGAGGAAATGCATACATCATTACTTCCCCCCAATTGATCGAGAAGGCATCTACTTTCCATGGTAGATCTTCTGGAAACAGGGCACAAAATTGTTGGCATTTCGTATTCACTTTCCTTGCAAACAAGTCTATTTTTGGGCAGCCCCATTGTAACGTCACCTGCTGGAATATTTCCTGATCTAATGACCATTCGTTCGCATCCAACCTCTTCCTGCTGAGGTAGTCTGCCAGTTGGTTTGAGGTTCCTTTTAAGTGTGTCGCTGTTAAGGATGAGAGATTCCTTTCTGACCAAAATAGGATCCTCGTCGTCTTTTCCCATAAGGATTGACTCCTCGTACCCCCTTGTTTGTTTAGGAAAGCCACCACACTTTGATTGTCTGTCCTTATCCTCACATGAGACTTCTTGATTTGGGGCCCGAAATGTAGTAACGCTTGCCACACTGCTTGCAGTTCTCTGTTGTTTGATGACTGTGAACTGATCGTCATATTCCAGGCTCCCTGGGCCGGTTGAGAATTGAAGTGGGCTCCCCAACCCCATAAACTGGCGTCGGTTGTAATTGTATTCTGATGAGGAAAACTCCACAGACGACCTGGAGATAGATGATCCAGCTGTTTCCACCAAAGAAGAGAAGCCTTTGTACTCTGTGGAATGACGATTTTCTTGTCCAGTGACGTCATAGACCTGTTCCAAGATTTTAGTATCCACATCTGTAAGAATCTTGCATGGAACTGCCCCCACTGGATTGCCGGAAAAGAAGAAGTTAGAAGACCTAGAAGTGCCATGGCCTTTCTTAGCGATATGCTTCTCAATTTCTGAAACGAGAGAACATTGTCAATAATAGCACTGATCTTCCTATCAGGTAACAACAATTTCTCCTTTCTAGTAGAAATAATGAAACCCAAAAACTCTAAGGATTGGAAAGGAACTAGGGCAGACTTTTCCCAATTAATCAACCAACCCAAATCCTGGAAGAAGCTCAAAGTTGTAGATATCTGATCAAACACGGATTTCTCAGAAGACCCCCATAATAAAAAATCATCAAGGTAACCGACAATATTAATCTGTTCTAACCTGAGAAGGGCTAGTACCTCAGACATAACCTTGGTGAATAGCCATGGGGCTGAAGATAATCCGAAAGGTAAGGCATTAAACTGAAAATGTCTTACCTCTCCTTCCATCCACACGGCGAACCTTAGGTATTGTTGGCAGGACAAATGGATTGGCAGATGAAGATATGCATCCTTTAGGTCTAGAGATGCCAAGAAGTCGTCTTTCTGTAAGAGATGAACTACAGATCGGATATTGTCCATCCTGAACTTTCTGTATTTGACCCTCAGATTTAGTTTCTTTAGATTTAGAATAAATCGATAGGTTCCCTGAGGCTTCTTTACCAGGAAGACTGGAGAGTAGAATCCTTGTTCTTTTTGGCCTGCTGGAACCTGACGAATTACCCTTTTCTGAAGAAGTGACCTTATTTCTGATTGAAGGGCTATTCTTAAAGATGGGTCTTTTGGACAAGGGGTTAGGACAAAATTTTGAGGGGGAGGCTGCTCGAACTCTATTTTGTAACCTTCTAATATTATATTCAGTAACCACTGATTGCTGAACAGTTGTTGCCATTTTTCGAAATAGTTGGTGACTCTCCCCCCCACTGGAATGATGGCGTCATTGCTTGTTTGTCTTTTTGGTATTAGTAGAGGTATTGGGGGGTCTTTGTTGTCTATAAGGGGCCCATCTTCTACCCCTGGAAGATTTGTTATCCGCTTCATTTTTGGCGGGGGCCCGAAATGGCCGCTTATTTTGAAAAGGGCGCTTCCTTGGGAAATTCTTCTTATTATCCGCCGTACGATCTAGTGTATCGTCCAGCTTTGAACCGAACAGCAGATTACCTTCACAGGGGATACCACAAAGCTTAGATTTTGAGGAAGTATCCCCATTCCAGGTCTTAACCCATACTCCCCTTCTAGCCGAGTTGACTAGCGCCGTAGTTCGGGCTGCCAACTTTACTGTATCATCTGCCGCATCAACCATGTAATTTGAGGCATTCGTAATTTTTGGGAAGTCATTCAGAATTTCTTCCCTAGAAACTCCATTAGCAATCTTAAATTGTAGGTCTGCTAGCCAAGTTTTCAGAGAACGACTAACTGCTGTTGATGCCACAGCCGGTTTGAAAGTTAATGAAGCCGACTCCCAAGCCCTACGCAAAACATTATCCATTTTTTTGTCTATTGGATCTTTTAGGTTACCGAAGTCTTCAAACAACAGGTCTGATTTTCTTGACACCCTGGAAAAGGAAGGATCCAGCTTTGGCGGAGGACCCCAATAAGCCTGATCATCCGGGGCAAAAGGGTAGCGCTTAGATAAAGATTTGGGCCAAAAGGCCCTTTTCTCAGGATTTTCCCATTCTTTCTTAATCATAGATTTAAGAGTAGAATGGACCGGAATGAATCTAGATTGGGGGTCCGCCAAACTTTCATACATCTGGTCCAGGGGTGTCAGGGGTTTTTGCTCTGATCTAATACCCATTGTTTCATGCATGGAGGTTAGGAGATCTTTCATTAAATCTGGGGAAAAAGCAAATTTCTGTGATTTCTCAGCTTTTTCTATCTCTTCACCCTCAGATATCTCTTCAAATGCAGATATTTCCCCCTCAGAGAGTTCTGAGGCCTCTATATCACTCTCCCTACTTCTCCTAGCCTGCACAGGAATACGTGCCGGCGGAGTAGGAGAAGACCCAGTATTGATAGGTATAACAGCAGCGTCACTGCTAGGGCCAGGAACATCAGCAGGGTTGGGGGCTACAGCTTGAGAAGAAATAGCAGAATCCTTAATTTCTTTGATTGCTGAAGACATTTCCGCCCGCATCCAACCCATCAGATCTTTAAATATGACAGGGGATTCATCCTTAACCAGCTTATTTGTGCAATCCTGGCACAACTTTTTAGAGGATGAGGATGACAGGCGAGTGGAGCAAATGGCACATTTCTTCGCAGATTTGCTAGATCCACTTGATGCATGCTGACCCTTGTCAGTTTTATCATGTTTTTCAGGCTTTTCATGTTTTTCAGGCTATAAAACATAATAATAAGCCAACCATTAGCACCCTCTCTAGTACACACATATATATATATACACACTGCATATCTATATTCCCATTGTACTTGCCAGAGAGGTATCTTGGGCTGGCCTGGCAGACTGCACAGGAGCTGACCCAGAAGCGTCCTCCATGCTCACATAAACCACCAGAGTGAGACAGGGAAAAGGATTAAATCCAGAATCACATGAACAACAGGGCTCAGCTGACTAGCCCATTAGCATAATTTATTTGCATAATCCCCTGTCGCGGCACCTGCCGCTTAATAGATATGCATAATTACCTCGTATTTCCGCAGCCCCTGCCGCGCTATTTGCTAATTACCTCAGCGAATCAGCTGATGCTGATTCGCAATCACCTCCGCGGCCCCTGCCGCCCAATCAGAGTCACGCTGGACGCCGCGCGTGACAACTTCCGGGTTGACCCGGAAGTACCTTGGTCTGAAAACGCGCCTGCGCTATATCTCTGCTGCCTCATACGGAGAAGCCTCCTCCACGCTGCAGGGCTCCGACTGTCCACTGTACAGCATGCCTGGAGCCCTGAAAGACGTTGCCCCCGATCATCTGTCATGGATAGCATCCTGGAGACCTCTCCTCTGCATTCCCGTCCGGGACAGGAAACTGAACTGAGTTACTGGTGGTAAGATAGTGGCTTATGTATGGCTGCCAATTTGTTATGCAAATCTTTTCTTTTGCAGTTCCTGTCCACGATTGGGAGGGAGACAAGTCTCACCAGGGGTGCTGTCCAATGACGTTCTGGGAAAAACAGAATTATATATGGTGTGAAGGTGCCCTGGAGGGAGCACCGATGCACCAATACACCTCTGTCAGGATGTATTGCTCAGCCTGACACTGGCGGCTACATCTATAATTCCTCACCCTGATCCTGAGAGTCACATCATTGCTATCTCCATCTCCTTCCTGTACCTGTCCTGGCTCCAGTGCTAACTCAGGTGGGGCTTCTGCTTTCCGCTTCACACCCTGCTGGTGAGCAGTCAGGCAGATTACATTCTCCTTACAGTCCTCCTCCTGGAAACAGATCATAGTCATGACAAACATTCTGATAGGAAGAAATAAGTCTCACTAGTCTGAAAATACATACAGATGCTGCATGCTTGTTGCCAGAGACCATTGTGAGTGAAAATCTTTTATCATGTATATGGGTACACGTTTGGACTGTCAAAGATGCCTGCTTTCAGTTTTCCATACTAAGTCCAGGAAATGTTACAAAATGTTCAGCATTATTTCTTCTATCCTATAAGTTCCTATACCTGTTCTAATGTGGTCTGTCTTACTGCAGCCTTTCCTAGTTGCACAGTGTCTGTATTATCTCTGTTAT
Organism: Hyperolius riggenbachi; assembly: GCF_040937935.1. Classification (NCBI taxonomy): domain Eukaryota; kingdom Metazoa; phylum Chordata; class Amphibia; order Anura; family Hyperoliidae; genus Hyperolius; species Hyperolius riggenbachi. Next base: position 411,699,488 of record NC_090650.1, read on the forward strand.
ATAATCTAATCTTTTTTCCTTTGTCGGCTCAGGCAGGAATGTGCTGCTCTGCTGTGATGGGTAGAAGTCATACACACCCTCTCCATGCCCCCTCCAGGCTCTATATGAGTCACAGACTGAGCTTCTCTCAGCCTATCACATGCTGGTTAGCAGCCATGTTTTTTGTTTGTAAACACTGCCTAAAACTGGCAATTACAAGCCAGGATTGCAGCAGGGAGTGGCAGAAAAAGCAAAGAGGGGCTCAGGAGAAGATAATGAATAGAAAGGTATGCTTTTTATTTTAAAAATATTAGAGTACTGATTCTCTTTAAAAGATACATGAGAGAAAATTAATATAAGGTGATCTACTTACCTGGGGCCTCCTCCAGCCCCTTGAAGTCTCGGTGTCCCTCGTCGCAGCTCCGCTGGCAGCCTTTTGCGTTCCCCTCTGTAAAGGCCGCCAATTCAGCCAGGTCGGCTACTTCTGCGCACGTGCAAGCGCTCGCTGCTCGGGGCCGCGCTCACGTGGCTGGGAGCGTACAGCGACTGTTACCTGGCTGTCCTGCTCATCTTTCTGGCATCAGTGTCTGAATCATACACTTAAAACAAGCATGCAGCTAATCTAGTCAGACTTCAGTCAGAGCTCCTGATCTGCATGCTAGTTCAGGGTCTATGGCTAAAAGTATTAGAGGCAGAGGACCAGCAGGACAGCCAGGCAATGTGAATTGTCTAAAAGGAAGGAAATGTGTCAACCTCCATATCCCTCTCACTTTAGGTTCCCTTTAAGTTACAAAGTGCCCGGTACAGCACTGATGAAGTTTAGCACTTCGTTAAAGTCAATCTGTGATTTATTTAAAGTAAGAAATCAGATACTTACCTCGGGAGAGGGAAGCCTCTGGACCCTAATAAGGCTTCCCCCGTCCACATATGTCAGCCTGTTCCAGCGCAGGGTCCCAGGAGGAGTGGCCTCCTGTGCACTGGCACTATTCTGCTCAGGCTCCAGTAGAAAAGTCGAGCCTGATCAGGTCCGTTACTGCGCAGCTGCAGACAGCTCATGCCAGCTCAGTAGTATAAACCCAATTTGGCCCGACTTGGTGCACCAAGCTCTTTTTCAGGGGTCCCAGTGCTGAAACAGGCCTGCGGAGGACAACAAGGGATGTCACTTTAGGATTGAGTGGCTTCACCCTCTCAAGGTACGTACCCCCTACGGCAGCGATGGGAAAACTACCGTACTTCCCGCGGGTCGTATCTGGCCCGTATGAGGTGTGAATCCGGCCTGCCGATGGACAGCTGATTCCGCTCTTCCCTCCCTACAGAGTTGCAAGCAGGCCACAGTAGTGTCATGTGACACGCCATCAGTACATGCCAGTGTGGCTGCGTGTCACATGATGTCACTGTGTCCATGGAGACACAACGCTATAAGCGGCGCCTAGGCGAGTTAACCCTTTAGTTAATTCCTGCTCGCAACTCTGCAGGCTGGAAGGACGAGAGGTGGAGTATGTGGCTGGAGAGTGTACTGGTTAAGGGCTCTGCCTCTGACACAGGAGACCTGGATTTGAATATTGGCTCCTCCTGTTCAGTAAGCCAGCAGTAGGAGACTGTGTGCAAGACTCCCTAAAACGGCTACTGCCTATAGAGCCCGCCCCCGCCAGGAGAAAAGCGCCATATAAATGTTCTGTTTGTGTTTATTTGTATGTGGTCCTGGCTGCTTAAAGTTTGCCCAGCCCTGCCCTAGGGTAACTTTTTTGAGCTACAGGTACACTTTAATTCTGTCCATTGTTGCTACTGTCACATATCAGTTGTGTGGTTGTGACTTCAGCATTTTTTGTTCAGTCTCATGATCTGCAAATCCATATATCCCTGAATATGGTGTTCACATATCTGCCAGTTCTTCATTGCTTTCCCCTCCATCCTCACAGAAAGGTTGCACCGGGGTAGAGAGTGAGGATTCCGGAATGTTACAATTGTCACAGGAACAGGGGTCAGGATAAGGTTCTCAATGTCGTAATCGTTACTGTGATAAATGTCAAAGGGGAAGGAATAAAACCCCAGCAGGCTGAGGTGAATGTGTGTGAGCCGTGTGGCTTGTGCTGCCAGCATTGCGGATTATTCCTGAGCTAAGAACATCGCATTAAGCTGCAGCTGCGGCACTCAACTCTAAACGGCAAATATTTGATTAATCTTACTTTTATGCTGCTTGGAAATCCTGCGACTTGCCCCAGCATGTTGTTTGGCAGGGCGTCCTGCGAGCTGGTCACCGGCTCTGGAATGATGGTGGGGTTCAGCACGGCTTTCTTCTCCTTCAGATTAAGGACTAATCCCAGCTCCGGTAATGGCAGGCAAGAAGGTCTGCTTAAGCCGAAGAGCGTGTGGTAGAGGTCCACGGCCCCACAGCGCAGCCTCCAGTCATGTGATGTACCTGGGGAGGAAGGTCATAGGAGAGAATGACGAAAGGCCATCAGGCAGCCCTTTTCCTACAGACAGGAATTGATAACAGTAAAACAACAAAACATTTGTAAAGCCTCATTCGTTACAGGCACTCTTATCGACTTTGGGAACACCTGTTCCCATTTACCGATCAGTGTCCTATTGGGTGGCAGTGAGAACATCCAAAGGAGCGTGCGTGCGGCGGGCAATCTTGGCAGAGTCTTTATATCTATGCCTCTGGAGCTAAGGTGAAGTCTCAAGGGACGTAGATATACTTACTGTATGCGGTGTAAGTAACTAGTTAATGCTACAATATTTTATTCAGATGCGATCATTCGTTCAGATTTTTACGATCCAAAAGTGCAGAAAACCACACGGTATTTGGTGAAAATCGACGTGGAACGATTTGGTCGATTGGAATACAAGATTTTGTTGATTGGAATGTTGGATGGCTAAAAGTATTAAAGAGACTCTGTAACAAAATGTTCAGCCTTATATTTTCTATCCTATAAGTTCCTATACCTATTCTTATGTGGTCTGGATTACTGCAGCCTTTTCTAGTTGCATGGTCTATGTAATATATCTAATCTTCTTTTCTTTGTCAAGCTTTGTCAACCCAGGGAGGAATGCACTGCATCTGCTGTGGTAGGGAGAAGTTATGCACTCCCTCTCCACGCCCCCTGCAGGCTCTGCGTGTGTGCTTTGTTTATTTCTCACAGACAGGTCTCTGCTCTTAGTTTCAGCTGGTGATGCAGTTTGTGAGGCTGAAGGGGGAGGGAGCTGTTGCCTGTCACATGCTGAGAAATATATATATATATATATATATATATATATATATATATATATATATATATATATATATATATATATATATATATATATATACACACATACACACACATCTATATATACATATACAGTGGCTTGCAAGCTTGCAAAAGTATTCGGCCCCCTTGAAGTTTTCCACATTTTGTCACATTACTGCCACAAACATGAAACAATTTTATTGAAATCCCACGTGAAAGACCAATACAAAGTGGTGTACACGTGAGAAGTGGAACGAAAATCATACATGATTACAAACTTTTTTTTACAAATAAATAACTGCAAAGTGGGGTGTGCGTAATTATTTAGCCCCCTTTGGTCTGAGCGCAGTCAGTTCCCCATAGACATTGCCTGATGAGTGCTAAGGACTAAAAAGAGTGCACCTGTGTGTAATCTAATGTCAGTACAAATACAGCTGCTCTGTGACGGCCTCAGAGGTTGTCGAAGAGAATATTGGGAGCAACAACACCGTGAAGTCCAAAGAACACACCAGACAGGTCAGGGTTAAAGTTATTGAGAAATTTAAAGCAGCCTTAGCCTACAAAAAGATTTCCAAAGCCTTGAACATCCCACGGAGCACTGTTCAAGCGATCATTCAGAAATGGAAGGCGTATGGCATAACTGTAAACCTACCAAGACAAGGTCGTCCACCTAAACTCACAGGCCGAACAATGAGAGCGCTGATCAGAAATGCAACACACGCACCACGCACGCACGCACATCAGACATCACACACGTGGCCACGTTACTAGGCAACCACATGGGGCGCCTGTATGGAGAATAGAGTGCGCCCAGAGCCAGCGGGGGACAAGTGGAGACCGTGGACAAGTAATGCATCACTTACACTGGGCATCGGGGAGGGGGGGGGGGGTGCACAGTGTAAGTGCCGTAGAGTAAGAGAGGAGGGATCAATGTGGAGAGGAGGAGGGAGCCCCCGGCAGACGGCTCCACCGGTAACGCGGCGTCCTCAGCTTCCCCCCAGCATCTCTTAAAAAAGCGGCTTGGATGCCGCGATACAGATGGAGCCGTCCGCCGGGTGCTTTCTCCTCCTCTCCACATTGACTTCCTCTCTTGCTCTATGGTCTCAATATAGTATTGCCTCACCCCTTGCACCACTGCTAACGTCTCTGAGATCATAGTCGCCTCATCACTTTTACTGTTCAATCTTGTTTGGATTCATAGCTGCTCACATTGTTTGATGCACTTTATAAAATTATTCTTTTGTTGTTTGAATGATGCACTTTAAATATTCATAGGGTTATTATAGTCCTAGTGCCTCTATATCACTGTTTACTGATTTTTGATGCAATACTTATTTGAACCCGGGTTCTGCAACTGATTGGTGGTTCTAACTGAACACCACAGCTTACCATTTATACTGAATATATATTTCATATCTGGTTGTAGACCTATTGGCTAGATATGATGCAAATATTTCTGAGCATATGGTTCTTGTGGAGAGATCTATTTTAAATGTTTTGTTTTTTTATTTACTTGTGGTGACATCTTTTATACCAAATACAATTGTGATACTATTTCTATAAACTTTGGTGTAGTGCGGTTCTATGGGCTACAATAGTGTGTTGCAAAGTCTATGTACTGTTTTCTCTAGGCCTTAGCACACACTTATTGCTGTGTGCAGAGATTATTCTCCATCGCTTGATGAATGGCTGCCATAGAGGCAAAAGACCAGCAGGACAGCCAGGCAATGTGCATTGTTTAACCACTTGCCGACCGCCCACAGCCCATGGGCGGCGGCAAAGTGGACGCCTTAAGGACCGCAATACGCCTGACGGCGGCGGGTCCTTAAGGCGTGTCCGGGGAGCGATCGCGTCATCTATGACGCGCGCTCCCCGCGGCGAAAGGTCCCGCCCACCTTGCCCGATACCCCGCCGGCCAATTAGCAGCGCCGGCGGGGTTTAAAAATACGATCTGGCCAATAGTATTGTATAATACACTTTGTTTACGTAACAAAGTGTATTATACAGGCTGCCTCCTCCTCCTCTGCACGCATCTTCGCACGGATCTCGGAGGAGGAGGCAGCCCTGTTAGAGCAAGCACAGAACAGGTTTTTTACACCCACAGACCCCCCGATCGCCCACCCCAGCCTTCAGAACCCCCCCTGACCACCCCAGCAGACCCAAGTTTGCACCCAAGCACCCCCTAATAAACCTATCAATCACCCCCTGCCACTATCTGCCGACGCTATTATTTAGATTAGGTCCCTAACTGCCCCCTAGGGTCCCTTGATCACCCCCCCCCTACCCTCAGATCCCCCCAGACCCCCCCCCCAGCCCCCCACCCCTGTATACTGTATACTGTACTGCATCTGCCTCACCCACTGACCACCTGTCTATCACCTGTCTGTCACTTGTCACCACCACCCATCAGAGCAGACCCTAAACTGTCCCTTGGGGGCACCTGATCACCCACCCAGACCCCCAGATTGTCCTCAGACCCCCCCCCTGATAACCTCCCCAGTGCATTGTTTACATCTATTCTCCCCTGTAATCACTCACTGACCTCCCATCGGTCACCCCCTGTGTCTGCCACCCATCAGATCAGGACCCAATCTGCCCCGTGCGGGCACCTAATCAACCCCCCTCACCCTCAGATCGCCCTCAGACCCCCCCCCCCCCCCCCCAATCACCTTCCCAGTGCATTGTATTTGATTGTGCTGTCATATTGTGCTGTCATTGTATTTGATTGTCCCGTAATTGTATTTGATTGTCCCGTGATTGGCCTGTGATTGTCCCGTGATTGGCCTGTGATTGTCCCGTGATTGGCCTGTGATTGTCCCGTGATTGGCCTGTGATTGTCCCGTGATTGGCCTGTGATTGTCCCGTGATTGGCCTGTGATTGTCCCGTGATTGGCCTGTGATTGTCCCGTGATTGGCCTGTGATTGTCCCGTGATTGGCCCGTGATTGTCCCGTGATTGGCCCGTGATTGTCCCGTGATTGGCCTGTGATTGTCCCGTGATTGGCCTGTGATTGTCCCGTGATTGGCCTGTGATTGCCCCGTGATTGGCCTGTGATTGGCCCGTGATTGGCCTGTGATTGTCCCGTGATTGGCCTGTGATTGTCCCGTGATTGGCCTGTGATTGTCCCGTGATTGGCCTGTGATTGGCTTTGATTGTCCCGTGATTGGCCTGTGATTGTTTCTGATTGCTTCTGATTCCCCACTCGCCACCACCCCCCTGTCACTATCCTAGTGATCTAAAAACAGTGATCAGTGGAAACTGTCACTTTTTTAGTATCACTAGTGTTAGCAGTTAGGCCAGTTAGCTAGGCCCCTTTGTTAGTGTCAGTTAGTGCTCAGCCCACTGCACCACAGTCACTAATTAGCGTCATCACTGTCGCTAATCAACATTGTTACTATATAGTATCTGTAAGTGATCATTACTGATCGCAGTCAGATCTATTAGGGTCACTAGGATCCACTAAAAAACGCAGTGTTTGCCCGATCAGGTCTGATCGCTCGCCTGCACTTGCGTTCAGCCCACCCCACCGCAGTGACAGAATTTTTTTTTCTGATCACTGCAAAAACCACTGTACACTAGCTGTGCACTGTAAACATCAGTTTTGATTTTTTTTTTAATCAAAACTCAGTGATCACAGCTTTCTACCGCTCAAATACTCCCTTTCGCTAAGTAGGTGCTCTTTTTTCTGGGTAGTCTCAGAGGAATACCCCCTAAATTTAGCAGTCCACCATGGCAAAAAAGGGGTATTCCGATGATGAGGTTCTCAGGTACATGGCCCAGTCGGATGAGGACGATTGGGACGAACCATTCGACGAATCATCTGGGTCAGAGTTTGTACCTGAATTGAGCAGTGGCTCACTGACCGATAGTGATGACGAGGTTGAGGTCCCGGCTAGAGCCAGCCGTACCACACCCCATGTCGTTGGACAGCAGGTGGCGCAGGATCAGCCTCAAGGGCAGCAGAGTGGTGCTCGTGCTGGTCTGAGATTTCATGGTGGGGCAGGCAGCACAGCATCTCCTGGACCTAGAACCAGTACTTCCGTACACCCTGGTGAAGTGGCGAGCACCAGCGTGGAAGTTGAAACTGGTTCGGTGGCACGTGTAGTAACACCCCAGTCGCAGCCATCAAGTAGACGGGCCCGTACTACCCCTAGTTTACCAGAGGTGCTGGCAAATCCAAATTGGCAATCCCCTGATACCGCCGCACCCGTACTGCCCCCTTTCACCGCCCAGTCTGGAGTCCAGGTGATGACAGATAATCTAGGATCGCCCCTAGACTTTTTTTATCTGTTCATCACCCAGGATCTCTTAGACCTAGTCGTGGCAGAGACCAACCGTAAAGCCACACAATTTCTAACCGCCAATCCGAATGTCTTCCTTGCCCAGCCATTTCGGTGGAAACCAGTCCAAGTTTCCGAACTTAAAATTTTTTTGGGCCTTCTCTTAAACATGGGTCAAATCAAACAAAATGTGTTGCGGTCTTATTGGTCTACAGACCCATCACAACATGTTCCCTTGTACTCTGCTGCCATGTCCAGGACACGATTTGAGAACATCCTGCGCTTCCTGCACTTCAATGATGATGAAACCTGTCATGAAAGTGACCACCCTGCTTTTGACCGGCTCCACAAAATGCGGCCCCTCATAGACCACCTGTCATCAAAATTTGCAGATGCTTATACCCCTGAACAGCAAATCTGCGTAGATGAGTCCCTCATACGTTTTACCGGGCGCCTTGGCATCAAACAGTACATCCCAAGCAAGCGCGCCCGGTATGGGGTGAAACTGTATAAGCTCTGTGAAAGGGCCACAGGCTATACATCTTATTTTAGAGTCTATGAGGGAAAAGACTCCAAATTGGAGCCGGTCGGATGCCCTGACTACCTGGGGAGCAGTGGAAAGGTTGTGTGGGACTTGGCGTCACCCTTGTTCCAGAAGGGGTACCATCTTTATGTGGACAATTACTACTCAAGTGTGGCCCTCTATCAGCACTTAAAGTTAGAAGGAATCCGATGCTGTGGCACCGTGCGGCATAGTCGCCGGGGCTTCCCCCAACGGCTCATTACCACCAAACTTCAACGGGGGCAGAGGGCCGCATTGAGTGCTGACGACCTGCTCGCGGTGAAATGGAAGGACAAGAGGGACGTTTACTTTCTGTCCACCATTCACGCAGACACGACAGTCCAAATTCAACGGCGAACTGAGGTCATTGAAAAACCCCTTGTCGTCCACGAGTATAATACCAACATGGGAGGGGTGGACTTCAATGACCAGAGGTTAGCGCCCTATTTACTTTCCCGCAAAACAAGGCGCTGGTATAAAAAAGTGTCCTTTTATTTAATTCAATTGGCAGTTTACAACAGCTTTGTTCTCTACAGTAAGGCTGGGAGAACTGGATCGTTTCTACAATTTCAGAGACAGATCACTATGGAACTCCTGTATCCAGGAGGTGCCCGGGCCCAACCCCAAGATGCAACTAGCAGGCTGCATGGAAGGCATTACGCCTATCCGATTCCAAGTACCCCAGGTCACCGAATCCGAAGAAAACGCTGTCGTGTCTGCAGCAGGGCTGGAACAAGGCGTGACACCACTGTTTATTGTCCCCGCTGCCCTGACCAGCCTGGACTATGCCTAGGGGAGTGTTTTGAGAGGTACCATGAGCAGGTACACTATTAGAGAGTAGGGAACTACAGACACAGCGGTAGGCACACAAGGGTCTCTCAGTGCTATTTCACACTGCTGCGATGCGTTAGGGCAAAATGCCTAGCGAAAGTCACACTTTGCGGTCCCCCCCTACGCCGGAAGTGCTTGACTTAACACTAGTGCATGCCTACGTTACTGCGTGGCTTCTGTGGCAATTTCGATCGGCCCGGAAGTCATGTTAGTCTATGGCGACGCAGTTCATTACTAGGCCGAATGCTACTCTTGTGGTATTCCCTGAAGGTCTGTTTTGGACGATACGGTGCGGCGGGCTCGACCCACCGGATATGTCAATATGCAGTGTGAAACCAAACATCTGGTTTTGAGAGAGCGTAATACACAGGGCTGCCAGAAACCTCTCCTTTCACTTGGGACAAAATGCGTAATGTACTTCGCCACAACTCTGTGCGATTTGCACTTCGCACATTGTCCCATGGGGGAGGAGAGGTTTGTCCTCGGGAGGTAAGTTAAAAAAAACAAAAAAAAACAAAAAACAGGTAAGCAAAGAAGCTAATGTTTAGTTTGCAATGTTAAGGTTTTTATTAAAAAAGTTCAGTTTATTAATGTTAATGAAGTAATTGCTTTGCTGCTTGCCTGTTTTTTGTTTTTTTTTGTATTTTTTTTCCTTTTTCCATCCAATAACCTTCCAGGTGGACCGAGCGAACGACTAACCAGCTGCAGCACTGATGGTGCATCCTGACAGAACATTGCGCGTCTGTCAGCTTACACATAAGTCGGTGCATGCAGCGCTGCAGGACGAGATTTCTCCTCCGCAGTCAAAAAGATACGTTTGCCGAGGCATATGGGCCGAGGAGTGGTGTTGGGGATTCATATGCTTTGGCAAACACTTTGTATCAAAAAAGAACTCTGGCAATGATTTGTTCATCCACATCGATCGGTGTGAATGGATAAATCAGGTTTGCCAGGGCATACGAGCTGGTGGGTTTGGATTTTTGGGGCGGCAGCTCCTATGTCCTGGCAGACGCCTTCTCCTCCTTTTTGTATTGTTTTGTCTTTTTTCTTCTCTCTTTTTTCTATCCAGACCGACCAATCAGCTGCAGCACTGATGGTGCATCCTGACAGAACAATGCGCGTCTGTCAGCTTACACATAAGTCGGTGCATGCAGCGCTGCAGGACGAGATTTCTCCTCCGCAGTCAAAAAGATACGTTTGCCGAGGCATATGGGCCGAGGAGTGGTGTTGGGGATTCATATGCTTTGGCAAACACTTTGTATCAAAAAAGAACTCTGGCAATGATTTGTTCATCCACATCGATCGGTGTGAATGGATAAATCAGGTTTGCCAGGGCATACGAGCTGGTGGGTTTGGATTTTTGGGGCGGCAGCTCCTATGTCCTGGCAGACGCCTTCCTCTTTTTTTTTTTTTTTTTTTTTTTTCTCCAAAATTTTTTGGCAGATATTTTTTCATCCACATTGATTGATTGTTTGACGTAAATTTTTCCTTTCAGCCCACAGTGCATTACCCTTATGCCCAATATAAGGAGTATAGCAGAAACTCCTAATACTGGCCATACATGTAATGATTGCAGAGACCCTAAAATGCCAGGACAGACCCCACGAATGATGCCATTTTGGAAAGAGGACACCCAAAAGTATTCCGTGAGGTGCATGGTGAGTTCATAGAATGTTTTATTTTTTGTCACAAGTTAGCAGAAATTGTGGTTTTGTGGTTTTTTTTTGTTTTTTCACAAAATGTCATTTTCCGCTAACTTGTGACAAAAAATAACATTTTCTATGAACTCACCATGGCCCTCATGGAATACCTTAGCGTGTATTCTTTCCAAAATGGGGTCATTTGTGGGGTTTGTTAACTGTCCTGGCAAGTGGGCGGGGTGCTAAATTTTGAGCACCCCTGTAAAGCCTAAAGGTACTCATTGGACTCTGGGCCCCTTAGCGCAGTTAGGGTGCAAAAAAGTGCCACACATGTGGTATCGCCGTACTCGGGAGAAGTAGTACAATGTGTTTTGTGGTGTATTTTTACACATACCCATGCTGGGTGGGAGAAATACCTCTGTAAATGACAATCTTTTGATTTTTTTACACACAATTGTCCATTTACAGAGTTATTTCTCCCACCCAGCATGGGTATGTGTAAAAATACACCCCAAAACACATTGTACTACTTCTCCCGAGTACGGCGATACCACATGTGTGGCACTTTTTTGCACCCTAACTGCGCTAAAGGGCCCAAAGTCCAATGAGTACCTTTAGGATTTCACAGGTCATTTTGCGGAATTTGATTTCCAGACTACTCCTCACGGTTTAGGGCCCCTAAAATGCCAGGGCAGTATAGGAACCCCACAAATGACCCCATTTTAGAAAGAAGACACCCCAAGGTATTCCGTTAGGAGTATGGTGAGTTCATAGAAGATTTTATTTTTTGTCAAAAGTTAGCGGAAAATTGATTTTTATTGTTTTTTTCACAAAGTGTCATTTTCCACTAACTTGTGACAAAAAATAAAATCTTCTATGAACTCACCATACTCCTAACGGAATACCTTGGGGTGTCTTCTTTCTAAAATGGGGTCATTTGTGGGGTTCCTATACTGCCCTGGCATTTTAGGGGCCCTAAACCGTGAGGAGTAGTCTGGAAATCAAATTCCGCAAAATGACCTGTGAAATCCTAAAGGTACTCATTGGACTTTGGGCCCTTTAGCGCAGTTAGGGTGCAAAAAAGTGCCACACATGTGGTATTGCCGTACTCGGGAGAAGTAGTAAAATGTGTTTTGGGGTGTATTTTTACACATACCCATGCTGGGTGGGAGAAATAACTCTGTAAATGGACAATTGTGTGTAAAAAAATCAAAAGATTGTCATTTACAGAGGTATTTCTCCCACCCAGCATGGGTATGTGTAAAAATACACCCCAAAACACATTGTACTACTTCTCCCGAGTACGGCGATACCACATGTGTGGCACTTTTTTGCACCCTAACTGCGCTAAAGGGCCCAAAGTCCAATGAGTACCTTTAGGATTTCACAGGTCATTTTGCGGAATTTGATTTCCAGACTACTCCTCACGGTTTAGGGACCCTAAAATGCCAGGGCAGTATAGGAACCCCACAAATGACCCCATTTTAGAAAGAAGACACCCCAAGGTATTCCGTTAGGAGTATGGTAAGTTCATAGAAGATTTTATTTTTTGTCAAAAGTTAGCGGAAAATTGATTTTTATTGTTTTTTTCACAAAGTGTCATTTTCCACTAACTTGTGACAAAAAATAAAATCTTCTATGAACTCACCATACTCCTAACGGAATACCTTGGGGTGTCTTCTTTCTAAAATGGGGTCATTTGTGGGGTTCCTATACTGCCCTGGCATTTTAGGGGCCCTAAACCGTGAGGAGTAGTCTGGAAATCAAATTCCGCAAAATGACCTGTGAAATCCTAAAGGTACTCATTGGACTTTGGGCCCTTTAGCGCAGTTAGGGTGCAAAAAAGTGCCACACATGTGGTATCGCCGTACTCGGGAGAAGTAGTACAATGTGTTTTGTGGTGTATTTTTACACATACCCATGCTGGGTGGGAGAAATACCTCTGTAAATGACAATCTTTTGATTTTTTTACACACAATTGTCCATTTACAGAGTTATTTCTCCCACCCAGCATGGGTATGTGTAAAAATACACCCCAAAAAACATTGTACTACTTCTCCCGAGTACGGCAATACCACATGTGTGGCACTTTTTTGCACCCTAACTGCGCTAAAGGGCCCAAAGTCCAATGAGTACCTTTAGGATTTCACAGGTCATTTTGCGGAATTTGATTTCCAGACTACTCCTCACGGTTTAGGGCCCCTAAAATGCCAGGGCAGTATAGGAACCCCACAAATGACCCCATTTTAGAAAGAAGACACCCCAAGGTATTCCGTTAGGAGTATGGTAAGTTCATAGAAGATTTTATTTTTTGTCAAAAGTTAGCGGAAAATTGATTTTTATTGTTTTTTTCACAAAGTGTCATTTTCCACTAACTTGTGACAAAAAATAAAATCTTCTATGAACTCGCCATACACCTAACGGAATACCTTGGGGTGTCTTCTTTCTAAAATGGGGTCATTTGTGGGGTTCCTATACTGCCCTGGCATTTTAGGGGCCCTAAACCGTGAGGAGTAGTCTGGAAATCAAATTCCGCAAAATGACCTGTGAAATCCTAAAGGTACTCATTGGACTTTGGGCCCTTTAGCGCAGTTAGGGTGCAAAAAAGTGCCACACATGTGGTATCGCCGTACTCGGGAGAAGTAGTACAATGTGTTTTGTGGTGTATTTTTACACATACCCATGCTGGGTGGGAGAAATACCTCTGTAAATGACACTCTTTTGATTTTTTTACACACAATTGTCCATTTACAGAGTTATTTCTCCCACCCAGCATGGGTATGTGTAAAAATACACCCCAAAACACATTTTACTACTTCTCCCGAGTACGGCAATACCACATGTGTGGCACTTTTTTGCACCCTAACTGCGCTAAAGGGCCCAAAGTCCAATGAGTACCTTTAGGATTTCACAGGTCATTTTGCGGAATTTGATTTCCAGACTACTCCTCACGGTTTAGGGCCCCTAAAATGCCAGGGCAGTATAGGAACCCCACAAATGACCCCATTTTAGAAAGAAGACACCCCAAGGTATTCCGTTAGGTGTATGGCGAGTTCATAGAAGATTTTATTTTTTGTCACAAGTTAGTGGAAAATGACACTTTGTGAAAAAAACAATAAAAATCAATTTTCTGCTAATTTTTGACAAAAAATAAAATCTTCTATGAACTTACCATACTCCTAACGGAATACCTTGGGGTGTCTTCTTTCTAAAATGGGGTCATTTGTGGGGTTCCTATACTGCCCTGGCATTTTAGGAGCCCTAAACCGTGAGGAGTAGTCTGGAAATCAAATTCCGCAAAATGACCTGTGAAATCCTAAAGGTACTCATTGGACTTTGGGCCCTTTAGCGCAGTTAGGGTGCAAAAAAGTGCCACACATGTGGTATCGCCGTACTCGGGAGAAGTAGTACAATGTGTTTTGGGGTGTATTTTTACACATACCGATGCTGGGTGGGAGAAATAACTCTGTAAATGGACAATTGTGTGTAAAAAAATCAAAAGATTGTCATTTACAGAGGTATTTCTCCCACCAAGTATGGGTATGTGTAAAAATACACCCCAAAACACATTATAGTACTTCTACTGAGTATGGCAATACCACATGTGTGGCACTTTTTTGCACCCTAACTGCGCTAAGGGGTCCAAAGTCCAATGAGCACCTTTAGGCTTTACAGGGGTGCTTACAATTTAGCACCCCCCAAAATGTCAGGACAGTAAACACACCCCACAAATGACCCCATTTTGGAAAGTAGACACTTCAAGGTATTCAGAGAGGGGCATGGTGAGTCCGTGGCAGATTTCATTTTTTTTTTGTCGCAAGTTAGCAGAAATGGAAACTTTTTTTTTTTTTTTTTTTTGTCATTAAGTGTCATTTTCCGCTTACTTGTGACAAAAAATAATATCTTCTATGAACTCACTATGCCTCTCAGTGAATACTTTGGGATGTCTTCTTTCCAAAATGGGGTCATTTGGGGGGTATTTATACTATCCTGGAATTCTAGCCCCTCATGAAACATGACAGGGGGTCAGAAAAGTCATAGATGCTTGAAAATGGGAAAATTCACTTTTTGCACCATAGTTTGTAAACGCTATAACTTTTACCCAAACCAATAAATATACACTGAATGGTTTTTTTTTTAATCAAAAACATGTTTGTGCACATTTTTCGCGCTGCATGTATACAGAAATTTTACTTTATTTGAAAACTGTCAGCACAGAAAGTTAAAAAAATCATTTTTTTGCCAAAATTCATGTCTTTTTTGATGAATATAATAAAAAGTAAAAATCGCAGGAGCAATCAAATAGCACCAAAAGAAAGCTTTATTAGTGACAAGAAAAGGAGCCAAAATTCATTTAGGTGGTAGGTTGTATGAGCGAGCAATAAACCGTGAAAGCTGCAGTGGTCTGAATGGAAAAAAAGTGCCTGGTCCTTAAGGGTTAGAAAGACTGTAGTCCTCAAGTGGTTAAAAGGAAATAAATATGTCAGCCTCCAGATCACTCTCACTTCAGGTTCCCTTTCATCGCTCTTTGGTTTTTGCTGCATTGTATGACAAGAAAAGTTCACATAAACCTTCCTGAGACCAACAGCAAGAAATCTCACAGCAGCTTCCTGTAAGACTGCTAGGGCAGAGGAGCTGAGCGCTGATATAAAATCTTAGCGGCACGTCACGTGCGGGGAACATAATCCAGACATGCTGGCGTTCTCTGCCGGAGGCAGTGCAGTAAACAGAAATGTATTGTGTACTTTTGGGGGCTGCTAGGACCTCGGTATACAATGACGGGATCCGAGCCCTGACTGTAACACTTGGCGGGGTGGAAGCTTGGCTACTGGCCTGTCAACTCACGCCACCCCCCAGAGCGCAAAGAACCGATTGCAGAATATAATAACATGAAATGCAGAGCCCAGAGGAGCACAGTCAAATCCTTGTTCTAATGTGTCACGCTGCCAAGACTCAGGGCACAATTCCTTACAAAGCTGCTGCTGTTCAGTAACTTAAAGAGGAACTGTCACGAAAATCTTAAAATTTAAAACACATACTAGAAGTACATTTCTTCCAGAGTAAAATGAGCCATACATTATTTTTCTCCTCTGTTGCTGTCACTGACAGTAGGTAGTAGAAATCTGACATTATCGACAGGTTTTGGGTTAGTCTATTTCTTCATAAGGGATTCTCAGCATGGCTTTTATTCTTTATAAAGAAATTCCCTGAAAAAGATTTATACAAAGATGCCGGCCAGCCTCCCTGCTCGCTGCACACTTTTTTGGCAGTTGGAAAGAGCAAATGCCATTCACTATGTGCTTTTAAAAATAAAGAAAACCCTGAGAACCCCCTATGAGAAGATGGGCTAGTCCAAAATCTGTCGGTAATGTCAGATTTCTACTACCTACTGTAAGTGACAGCAACATAGGAGAAAAGTAATTTATGGCTCATTTTACTCTGGAGGAAATGTACTTCTTGTTTGTAAATGTTTACATGTATTTTAAATTTTAAGATTTTCGCGACAGAGGTCCTTTAACCTCCTGAGTAGAGATGGCTCGAACCTCCGATTTTCGGTTCGCGAACCTCGAACGCGAACTTCTGCAAAAGTTTGGTTTGCGCAAACTTTCGTGAACCGCAATAGACTTCAATGGGGAGGCGAACTTTGAAAACTAGAAACATTTATGCTGGCCACAAAAGTGATGGAAAAGATGTTTCAAGGGGTCTAACATCTGAGTTTTTGCATGGCGGAGTGGGATACACGCCAAAAGTCCCGGGGGGAAATCTGGATTTGATGCACAGCAGCGTTTTAAGGGCAGAAATCACATTTTATTGCTAAATCGGAGGCCTACATTGCTTTAAAACATCTTGCATGTGTATACATCAATCAGGGAGTGTAATTAGTGTACTGCTTCACACTGACAGACCAAGCTCACTGTGTAGCGCACGGCAAACAGCTGTTTGTGTAGTGACGGCCGTGCTGGACTGGTGCGCAACATGGCAAGATTGCTCTTCCTCACTCAGTGATGTCAGATAATGTCTGACTGCCTTATCAACTTTCAATGGTACTTTCACTACCATAGTTAATGCTTACATCTATTTTTTTAAATTACTTTTTCTGCTGGCTGTTCAGTACCTGTAACGAAAATCTGTTATGGAGGGCAAGTCTGAAATTCATTTAACTGTGTGAAACCTTTGATGGTACTTTCTCTGTACCATGGTGACCACAGGTAATGGTCGGGTAATCAGTGTTCGATTCCGGTCCGGAGTGGGAGCCTGAGAAACGGCTACCACCACCACACATCCAAGTAAGGACTCATTTGCTGTATAAGTAATGTACCTGCCCTGACCGTGCTTTGCAGACCAGGCATCTGTGGTCAGATGGACCCTTGACCCAGCGCAAGACAAACCAAATCCAAAGCATTTGCCAAGAATGTGTTATGGAGGGCAAGTCTGCCATTCATTCAATTGTGTGAAACTTTTGATGGTACTTTCTCAGTGGCATGGTGACCACGGGTAATGGCCGGGGAATCCTGGTTCGATTCTGGTCCGGAGTGGGAGCCTAAGAGACAGCTACCACCACCACACATCCAAGGAAGGCAGCAGGCATGCTGTGGGCAAAGGAGCAGGAATGGCTACCACCACACATCCGACGAAGGCAGCAGGCACGCTGTGGGTAAAGGAGCTGGATCGGAGGTTGCAGTCAGAGACAGGTAATGGGGAGAGAGGAGTGGCTGAGGTAGAGGAGAGATAGAGGTTGCAGTCAGAGACAGGGAGAGGGGAGAGAGGTTTGGCTCAGGCAGAGAGGGGTAGTGGAGAGATAGAGGCTGCAGTCAGAGACAGGGAGTGGGGAGAGAGGGGTGGCTGAGGTAGAGGAGAGATAGAGGTTGCAGTCAGAGACAGGGAGTGGTGAGAGAGGAGTAGCTGAGGCAGAGAGAGGTAGTGGAGAGATAAAGGTTGCAGTCAGAGACAGGGAGTGGGGAGAGAGGAGTGGCTGAGGCAGAGAGAGGTAGTGAAGAGATAGAGGTTGTAGTCAGAGACAAGGAGTGGGGAGAGAGGAGTGGCTGAGGTAGTGGAGAGATAGAGGTTGTAGTCAGAGACAAGGAGTGGGGAGAGAGGAGTGGCTGAGGTAGAGGAGAGATAGAAGCTGCAGTCAGAGACGGGGAGTGGGGAGAGAGGAGTGGCTGAGGCAGAGGAAAGATAGAGGTTGCAGTCAGAGACAGGGAGTGGGGAGAGAGGAGTGGCTGGGGTAGAGGAGAGATTGAGGTTGCAGCCAGAGACAGGGAGTGGGGAGAGAGGAGTGTCTGAGGCAGAGAGAGGTAGTGGAGAGAAAAAGGTTGAAGACCAAGACCGGGAATGGAGAGAGAAAGGGGTGGCTGAGGCAGAGAGGTAGTGGAGAGATAGAAAGTGTAGAGAAAAAGGTAGCAGAGACATAAAGAAGTGGCAGTCTGGCAGAGGCACAAATACCCCAAGCTTCAGAATGCCAGTGTCACCACTATCTGTGCATCAAGCAGCACTGATGATGGCTTTCAACAATCCACCAGAATGGATGCAGACAGGGAGAGCACATGTTGTACACATCAAACGCTTTCCCAGGCGCTCTGTGCTGGAAGCCTGCTCATGAAATCAACGCAAGCTGCTGGCTCAGCACGTGGTCTCAAAAACGCTGCAAGTGTTCTGGATTTGACAGAGCTCAAATATCCCTTTCACACATTACGGGGAAAACCTGAGCAGGAAAACCAAAAATGTTCCCTAAAGATGGCCTCAATGGGTAATGAGTGCGGCAGTCTTACGTGTGGCATCCCCAGGGGCCCGCCGTGAGGTTATAGGCCTGCCCTGCTTCTCTCTATGAATGGCTTCACAAATACACATTTACATGTGGGGAACATTGAAGGTTCCTCAGCTTTCCTAGTACGATTCATTCAACACTCCCACCTTGTCCTTAGCCTCTGTATAGATGATATAGGGCAGAAAATCCCCAAATGATCATTTAAAGAAAACCGTAACCAAGAATTAGGGCCGGTTCACATTAGTGTTCTGAGCCAAAAGGATCTGGTGAGCGGATCCGGTCTCCTCTTCACTGGATCCGGATGGCTCAGTCCGTGGCTCAGTTCACATAGTGAAACAGATATGATTAATGATTGATCGGATCTGTTTTCACTCAGCAAATACATACCTAATTTTCAGTAGTAGCCGGCGGTAGAGGCTTCCTCTTCGTCCGCTGTGACTACACAGAGCGTCATGTGACTAGTCACATGACGCGAAAGACAACTGAAGCCTCTACCGCCGGCTACTACAGAAGATTATGTATGTATAAACCCTCCCTCACCCACACGCCCGGCTGCTGCACCCTTCCTTTACCCTCCTGTCACTAGATTTGCGTCAGCCCATGCCCCCATCCCCTGTGCAGTATTTTTTGTTCAGATCCATTCCGCTGGGCAGAACGGTCCGGAAAATTAGGGCCTGCAGCATTTTATAGATCCGTGGACCAGAACGTAACAACGGACGCATGTGAATGGATCCATAGGTTAACATTGGATCCATTCACATCCGTTCTGTTTGTACAGTATACGTTCCGGTTCTGATCCGCAAAAAAAACTCTAATGTGAACCGGCCCTTAAACTTTATCCCAATCAGTTGCCGATACTCCCTTTCCCACGAGAAATCTTTTCCTTTTCTCAAACTGATCATCAGGGGGTCTATATGGCTGATATTGTGGTGAAACCCCTCCCACAGTGTGATGTCAGGACCATGGTCCTGCCAGTTTCCTGTCTGTGAACCTAATTGCATTGTGGGAAATAGCTGTTTACAGCTGTTTCCAACTGCCAAAAAAGCAAGCAGCATCTCCTTCCACTGACAACACCTACTAGCAGTAAAAATGTCACCATGTGATAAATGTCAGAATGTAAATCAGGGAGAGGAAAGAATTTACAATGGGCAAACACTGACTAAATCATTCATACATAATTATTGTAAAAAAGAAGAACTTTTTTATTACATAATTTTCACTGGAGTTCCTCTTTAAAGAGCCACTATCACGAAAAAAGTAGGCAGTTTAAATTTGACAGAATCGACAGGTTTTGGGCCAGTCCATCTCTTCATGGGGGATTCTCAGGGTTTTCTTCATTTCAACAGCATTTCCTGAACAGCAGTTGCAAAGTCTAACTGACATAATAGTGTGCAAGTGAATAGGGAGCCGGGCTGGTACCTCACTATTTTGGCAGTTAAACTGCTGTTCAGGAAATGCTGTTGAAAACAAAGAAAACCCTGAGAATCCCCTATGAGGAGATGGACTGGCCCAAAACATGTCGGTTCTGTCAGATTTAAAGAGAAACCGTAGCCAAGAATTGAACTTTATCCCAATCAGTAGCTGATACCCCCTTTCCCATGAGAAAACTATTCCTTTTCACAAACGGATCATCAGGGGGCGCTGTATGGCTGATATTGTGGTGAAACCCCTCCCACGGTGTGATGTCAGGACGAGAAAACTTCATACTGTGCCTGCGCAGTAAGCTCCTGGAGACACGAGCAGAAGCGAGAACATGTGAGTGACATCCGTCTAGTTAGACAAATATTTGGACAGTGACTCGTGGCGGGGAATGGAGGATTCTTCAGTGATGGCGCGGGACAGGATATCTGTAGGGGGCCTTTAGAAGGCCCAGGTAAGTGACATTTTTTGTTTTTATATACCGCTACAGAACCCCTTTAAGAAGGCAAACTTCTGTTTTGCACAGAATTGTAGTAAGGAGGCTTTTTGGTCTCTGTCAGCCCCTTACACACTCCTAGGAGTTCTGGTTCACCATGAGCTTGCTGGGCAATCTGTACCTCTGGGCATTTCAAGTCCTACTCTATAGAGCCATATTAATCCATGCCATGCACTGATGAGGATCTACCAGTCTGAAACAGTCTGTATGCATTTTGGATTACTTTGGCTCTGTAATATTAACAAGCTGACACATCACTGCATCCCAGCCATTCTGGAGGTGTGTTTAGCTATCAGGGACAACAAATGGGTGATTTGTATATTCAGCCATGATGCATTGTGGGAGATATCTCAGAGCTTAGTCCAACCTGAATAATCGCGCAAACTTCTGTTTTAAAATCAAGATCTGTATTACAAATATAAATGCTGAAAATTAGCAGGAGACTGCCAGATGCCTCTCAAAGCCAGCAGCAGGATACAAGACACTAGATTTTCTCTGGCACATCTTTGATACCTTCACAAGTGCCTGCGCTGGGTGTCGCCCACAGCTGGGTACATAAGCATGCTGGGAAGTTGCTGTGTTTGTGGTTAAATCCTTGGATCTGGCTTTGGCAGGGCTGGTTTCCAATTTTTGGGGGGGTGTCAGACAGCCTTTTGTTTATTCCTGGCATGTTCATTTGCAATGCAGATCCGGCTTTTAAGGAAGCTGTAGGATTAGCACTGGGCCTGTGGGCACACACAGGAAGTTTGAAAGTACTCTCACGGCTCAAACTTGTATCTGCAGATTTCTGCATCTAATGCCTGTGTCTTTTTAACACCAACAGTGACAGGGTTAGTTATAACCAGCTGAGGGCAACCTACTCTTTCACACCAATAACTTCATAAATGCCTGCTCCCTGGGGTCACCTCCAAGACAAGACAAATAACATTTATATCGCGCTTTTCTCCTGGCGAACTCAAAGCACCAGAGCTGCAGCCACTAGGGCGCGCTCTGTAGGCAGTAGCAGTGTTAGGGAGACTTGCCTAAGGTCTCCTACTGAATAGGTGCTGGCTTACTAAACAGGCAGAGCCGGGGTTCAAACCCAGGTCTCCTGTGTCAGAGGCTGAGCCCTTAACCATTACACCATCCAGCTGGGTACATAAGCATGCCATCATAAAATGTGGCTCCCAACTGTCCCTCTTTCGGAGGGACAGTCCCTCTTTGGGAACCAAATCCCTCTGTCCCTCTTTCTTCCTTATTTGCCCCTCTTTCTTCTTCATTTTTGCCTCTTTCAGGACTCATGTACAGATATATATATATATATATATATATATATATATATATATATATATATATATACTGTATATGTATTTTTCTACTGAAAAATGTGTTTCATTGACTATAAACTTTATTCCCATCATTTAAATTGATATATTTATGTTTAAATGTTAAAATGAAGAGAAACTAATGACGATAGAATGACTGGTGTGGTTTTAATGTTAAAACGGCATCTTTGGCTCCTAAATGCTTTGTGGTATGCCTGACGAGGGGTGTGGTGTGGGCGTAGTTAGAGGTGTGGCAGGGGCGTGTCTTAAAGTGTCCCTTCCAAAAAGTTGGGAGGTACGTGTAAAATACATGTGTATGCATATTTATTAAAAGTACATTTGTTCCTGAATAAAACATCTTACTTCGTCGTCACTTACAATAGGGAGTAAAAATCTTGACAGGTTATGGACCGGTCTATCCTCTCATAGGGAACGCTCATGGTTTCCTTTATCTTCAGAATCATTTAATCAAGACAGTTGCTCAGTTCGACTGACAGAATAGTGTGCAGTGAGTAGGGATACCGGCCAGCCTCTTTCCTAGATCCTTTCCAGGGAGTGCTTTTGTAAAGAATACTAGAAATACTGAGAATCCCCCATCCACGAGGACATGGACTAGTCCAAAACGTGAGATTTTTGCTACTCAACCTCAGGCTACCAAAGTGTAAGAGAGAGAGCGTGAGTGTGGGAGTTTGAGTGTGTGTACTACAAAGGTGTCTTTTTTCTTGTGGAGGAGACACAGACTAACCAGCAAGCTCATGGTGACCCAGAACTTATTGGAATGTGTAAGGGACTACAATGGTCCTAAAAGCCCCCTTACTAAGGGCAGCAATGGTTAATTTGCATATATTCAGTAGTGATGCTCTGGGAGACATCTCAAGCTCACTCCAACCTGAATTATCGCAAATTCTTTGTGTTTTAACCGATTCCGGCCCGACGCAGTACAAATCTACGGCGGGCAGGGGGCGCTGCGGTCCTGACCGGACGTATCTTCTACGTCCCATTGACCGCACGCCCCCGCCATTCCCGTCGCGTTCAACCTGCCGAAATTCGCATGCTCTGCCGCCTCTATGACGGCAGAGCACTGTGAGCCGGGCTGGAGCCGTTTTCATTGGCTCCTGGCCCTGTCATTCATGTAAGCCGTTCCCATTGGCTTACATGGGAAAACAGGGTCAGGAGCCAATGAGAGCGGCTCCTGACCCGCTCACATGACTCTTCCGTCATAGAGACGGAAGAGTCTGTATCCTGGGGGTCCCGGCGAGCGGCGATGACGGCGGTTGCGGCGGTAAGGTGGGGCGATTCATCGGGATTGAACCAGCGGTCTCTGGTCCTTAGGTGCCCGGAGAGCGCTGGTCCGAAAGTGGTTAAGAAAGCAAACTTTTGTTTTTTTTGTGGAGGAGAGGGTGTTTAGTTGTCAATTTTTTTTTTTTTTCAAATGTTGCAATGGGACCCCATAACGACCAGTTACACGCCTGTAGGAAACCTGTAGGAATGTGTACAGTAGATTATAAGGAACACATTATTGTCATCATTCAGATTCCTGAGGATGAGTACATTTCAAACAGTGCATGCTAATTTGGGTGCGGGTATAAACGGAAAAAATATCAGTTAAAGTGAACCAGAGACGAAGCACCCTCATGTATTTTACCATATATATCAGTGGGAACATTACCCTGTTTTCTGTTTCATTCTTCACTGCTCAGCTTGCTTCTAATCAGCCCTGATAAAATCCCAGACTGAGCATTCAGTCTGGCTTTGCTCAGGAATCATCATAGCTGAGTCTGTCTTCTCTGATGTCTTTACAAGCCTAAGCCTGCCCCCTTCTGGCTCTGCTCAGGAATCATTATAGCTGAGTCATAGCAAAGCCAGACTGAATGCTCAGTCAGGGATTTTATCAGTGCTGGAAAGAAGCAAGCTGAGCAGTGAAGAATGAAACAGAAAGCAGGGTAGGTGTTTTCTCTAATGTTCCCACTGATATATATGGTAAAATGCATGAGGGTGCTTCGTCTCTGGTTCACTTTAAGGGAGCATTTTATAGCGGTAGCAGAATATCGGTAAAATGTACTGATATTCTACAACTTAATTGATATAGTGAAATATTGCTGATATTTGCAGATATTTCTCTATGACCTAACCTCTCCCTACTCACCTAGAACCCTCCCCTTTAGGGCAATTAATTCCCCCCACGGCCAACTAATAACTTCCACTCCACTCCCCCCCCCCCCCTCCGGACAACTAATGAACATACCCCCCCCATGGCACCTAACTGTAAAGCCTCCGTGACAAAAGTGGTTACCCCCTATGCAAACTGTATGGTAATTGCAGTTCACGTAGCAGGTGGCCCGGCACTCCGCTATTTAGCGTGCTCTCATTTTTGCCGCGCTACATTTAGCTGCCCCGCTGGGGATTCTTTTCGGGTCTTGTAGGTGCATTACCTGAATTCATCAGTTTCCACAGCTGGTCCACCAGAGCTTCGTTACACAGTGGAGACTCCATGCTCTTTGTAAACGGCGGGTTCTTTGTCAGCATGTAGAATATCTTGTGCCTAAGAACAAGCAGAACAAAGTTTCAACATCACACTTCACAGACTGCTTACTGAAAACTGCCAGAATTTTATGTCGTGAGAGGAAGGGAGCCTGAAAGTGCTGCAAAGTACAGGATCGCATTTTTGAAATGGAGGGTTTCAGATGTCATCAATTTTATCATATGCAACATGAAAAGGCATCACCCCAAGGCAGTGCGCAAAGCCATGAAAAATGCGGCTGCAGTAAAAACAGTGCAGGAGATCTGGGCGCAGCCGGCGCCACCATGGGCCTTAATAAAAATTACGGCTATAGCAGCACTCATTGAATGATTTGGGCACCGTCAGAAGACGGAAGCCAAATTACTATAAAAATACTGTAATTTGGCGGCCAGCAATAGCTGGAAGCCGAATTACATAATTTTAATGAATGCTGCCAGGAGTTGAGCAAGAGCAGGGCAAGCCATTTACCGGCTTTACTCTGCGCCCAAATCTCCCTTTGGCCGATTCATATATACTCTAAAAAAAATTTTCCTTTCAAACTTTTTTTTTCTGCATTACATAGTTACATACTGTAGTTATTTGGGTTGAAAAAGACATCCGTCCATCAAGTTCAACCAGAGAAAAAAGTACGCCAGCCTGCTCCTTCGTATATCCCTGTTG
The DNA here is from genome assembly GCF_040937935.1 of Hyperolius riggenbachi. Lineage (NCBI taxonomy): Eukaryota > Metazoa > Chordata > Amphibia > Anura > Hyperoliidae > Hyperolius > Hyperolius riggenbachi. Next base: position 411,724,181 of record NC_090650.1, read on the forward strand.
ATCCAGAGGAAGGCGAAAAACCCTTATGCTGGGAATACACGGGTCGATCCCGTGGCCGATCAGCCGCCGGATCGACCTCAGCCGCGTCCCCGCTCGTCCGCGCGGATCGATTACCGCTCGTCCCTGCCGGCGCTCCTTATCAGCCGCTCGATTCCCTGCCATTGTCCGCCAGCGGGGGTCAAGCAGCGTGATCGGACCAGCTGAATATTATCAACTGACCGGATCAGCTGCTTGATACACGGTACAGAAACGTACCGTGCATCCCCAGCATTACAAGGCATGGTCCAATTAGCCCCAAAAGGGAAAAAAATTCCTTCCCGACTCCAGATGGCAATCAGATAAAATCCCTGGATCAACATAATTGGGCATTCCTAGTAATTGTAGGCGTGGATGTCTTTCAACGCAAGGAAAGCATCTAAGCCCCCTTTAAATGCAGGTATAGAATTTGCCATAACGACTTCCTGTGGCAATGCACTGTAATCTATTACTGTTCAATTAACGATTTTGTTGAAAAAAATAAAAGAAAAAAGTTCCTTTCTAAGTCTGTAGGCCAAGCAGGCATCCAAAACCACAGAATAGAGAGGATCAGTTTGTTCCACAGAAATTTTTCTCAATGAGAATTCATGTAGAAACATGTGACCAATTGGTGACTGATCTGTTTTTAATACAGTTGATACTGATAATTCAGGTTTAAATTTAATAGCAAGTTATTGTCCCGTTTAGAGTAACTTATTTCTCTTCACTCATGCTTTGCTCACGTTAACCATTGCAGGGCAGTTTAATACTTTCCTAGGTTTCCAACCAGGCTCCAACTGTATGGATTTGGCAGTGAGCGAGCGTACTTGTTCTGAGCATGCACGAGTTCACAAACCGCACATGCCCAGTAAAAGGAACTGCTCATGCAAGCAAAGAAGGTATGCACCAGCAGATCCAGAGGCTTTCCTCTGCCAATGTATCGGGTTTTTTTTTCTCTATGTCAAACCTATAGGTTTGCTTTAAAGGACTTACGAGGTGAAAACCCCCAAAAAAGTTAAGTACCTGCATCAATTTAGAATCTACGGAGGACGCCATACGCGCCATTCCGCCGGGTCCCCGCTGTTTAATAGCCTGCCTCCAGTAAGGGGGTGGGGCCCTAGAGCTGCGCAGCCGCACTCGCATCTATGTGGACTGCGCAGCCGCGGCCATTTTACTGGAGGCAGGAGAGCCCGACCCGGGCTGTGGGGTCGGGAGCCAACCCGGGGGGGCTATTAAACAGAGGGGACCAGGCGGAACGGCACGGAGGGCGCGGATGGCGTCCTCCGTGGATTCTAAATTGATGCAGGTACTTAACTTTTTAGGGGTTTTCACCTCGTAAGTGCTTTAAATCTTCATCAACTCGGAACGATTTTCATCTCATTGCCCAACCCTGGTCACCATCTACACCAGAGTTGTCCATACTCTTTCAGCTTGCAAGCTACTTCGACAATTATCAATTTGAAAATGATCTACCAGAGGCAAGGCACAACTGAAGCACATGTACAGTAGTAGTCCATTAGTGATCATCACAAGCCGCCAGTCAATTAAATGCATATTGTGGAGTCCTCCTCAGTAAGCTAAACAGAGCAGTGCTTGACCACATAGTCACAATATCATGCTTGCAATATTATGCTCAGTGTCTGGTGAAATTATAATCAGCTGTAGCACATAATGCTTCTAAATGTTTGGCTCCCCACCTTGCAACATCATAATCCTCTACTGTGCAAAACTTCAGGACTACATATTGCTCTAAAGCTCATCCAAGAGACAGAGAATAATGCATAGGCCACTCCTGCAGGTGGTGTAGGATCTACCCAGAAGTCTTTGCGATCTGCCAGTAGATCACAATCTACCTAATGGGCACCCCTGATGTACACAAAATAAAATAATACAGTATAATCTCATTATAGTAAACTCTGCTATAGTAAACATTCGGGTCTGGTAAATTCAGGGCCCATTTCCACTTGTGATGCACGTGTCTGCGAGATGCATGGCGTCACTTCCTGGTATGCAGACGAATCCCATCAGCACGGCTATGGGATTCGCAGCCTCCCGCACCATTTCATATGGTTATGTCGGACGAATTGCTAGCACAATTGATTAGGCCGGCGGCGCTATTCTACCCTATGGCAGAGTTTCCCTGCACGATTTGCCTGCGGCGAAACTCTGCGGATTAAATGTCCAGATCCTGGCCAAGCACCGTTATAAGTATAGGGCGTAACGACTGTATAGTAAACCCTGATAAAATAAGATCTTCTGTTATAGTAAACCTGTTTTTTTGGCCCCTGCGGTTTTCTGAAGAAAGCGAGTGTGCGCATGTGCTGTACATTAGTCGGAGACCGATGACCTGTGGTCAGTGGGTGGGCTGGCAGCCACCTGTAGCCTGCTGGATATCTGCACACTGCTCTGGGCCTGCGTGGATTACCTCAAAAGCACCAGCCAGAGATACCTATGCTTCCTGTGTCAGTTGCTGCTTGATTACTGAGGGAATTGCCTGTCATCTGTGACTTGCTTGTGCATGGCTGCAATGTTACAGTAGCATCCAGGCTGCACAGAAATGTGGACACAGGAGCTCACTATCAGTACTGTACCTGCATTAACTGGTGAGACCTATGCTTCCTGTGCAAGCGCTGTGTGATTATTGCATGCAAATCCTTGCATATTGTGCACTATGTATTTTGATCTAGCTTAAAGTGAAACCGTGACCAAGACTTGAACTTCATCCCAATCAGTAGCTGATACTCCCTTTCCCATGAGAAATCTATTCCTTTTCACAAACTGATTATCAGGGGGCTCTGTATGGCTAATATTGTGGTGAAACCCCTCCCACAGTGTGATGTCATGAACATGGACCTGGCAGTTTCCTGTCTGTGAACCTTGTTGCTTTGTGGGAAATAGCTGTTTACAGCTGTTTCCAACTGCCAAAAAAGCATGCAGCATTTCCTTCCAGTGACATCACCTGCCAGCAGTAAAAATGTCACCGTATAATAAATGTCAGAATGTAAATCAGGGATTTAAAAGTTTTTTTACAATGGGCAAACACTGACAATCATTTATACATAATTATTGTAAAAATGAAGCACTTTTTTTTTATTACATTATTGTCACTAGAGTTCCTCTTTAAACATTGTCTGTGCTCGCTTGCTGAAGCATTGAAAAGGACAAATGACTCCCTATTATTGACTGAATTAGGTAACATACAGTACTACGGTATTCCTTATGTGCTTGAGTATGACAATATCTGATATAGTAAACTTCTGATATAGTAAACCCCTTTCCCCGGCCCCTAGTGGTTTTTGGTCACCCCGAGCTGCTTGGTTACTCTGTTAAGAGTTTACTACTGGATAGTGTAATGGTTAAGGGCTCTGCCTCTGACATGGGAGACCAGGGTTCAAATCTCTGCTCTGCCTGTTCAGTAAGCCAGCACCTATTCAGTAGGAGACATTAGGCAGGTCTCCCTAACACTGCTACTGCCTATAGAGCGCGCCCTAGTGGCTGCAGCTCTGGCGCTTTGAGCCCGCCAGGAGAAAAGCGGTATATAAGTGTTCGTCTTTGTCTTTTATAAAGAGATTCTACTGTACTCTGCTAATCAGTTACAGGGCTACAGAATGCTGCAGGACTACATACTCAAAGAAAGGCAGCATATGTTGTGCATTGTAGGCTATTGGAAACTCTTTAATATAAATAAAAAGGTCACCAATTTATAAATGTCTAAACACATTGTCTTCCATTTGTGATTTGTATAAGACTTGTTTATTGCCTTGACAGTGTACCGTACACAGAAGAGACGGGCGTCCTGATATGCGATACTTAAATTATATGGAGCTCTTTCTAAACCATACTAAATAAATAATGTAGTATTTATTTACTGTATTTCCAAACCAGTGAAGCTGGAGGAGATGAGCGCAGGCACACTATGGGCCGGAGGAGAGAATGGGCCGCCCTGCAACAGCAAACTATCAGGTAACGAGAAGTCACAGCCACAATTGTACATAGAGGATTTCTAAAACCGCAGTTCACACTTTAGGGCTCGTTCACTCTACAGAAAGCATGCACAAACGCGATTCTGTGCATGTGTTGCCATCGCACGTCATGGGGCGCTAAAGCGCAGTTGTCGGCAGCCATACCCATCGGGAAACATGCGTTGTGCGATAAAATGTTCCCAGATGGGAACGCACACCTGTAATGTGAATGTTCACATGAAAGTCTATGGCCTTTCATGTTGCCATATGGATTGTACACAATTGGCCTCGATTCATAGAGCTATGTGGGGTAAACAGGGACGGATCTAGAGGGGGGGGGGGGCAAGCGGGTATCTTGCCCCAGGCGCAGTTTGTTGAATTCTTAAAAAGGCAGCAAAATGAATGGCAGTTTAGGGGCCAAAACCTAACCTTTAGGCGCCAAAACCTGACCTTGCCCCAGGTGCAACTTGGTCTTGATCCGTCCCTGGGGGTAAATGTAAAATGCTCGGTAGATCACCGCATTTGGTATTTTAGACTTTGGTATGCTAATTCATAAAAATGTTCAGAGGTGTGAGAGGGTTCATTCCTCTGTTTTCCTTGTACCCTGTGCAAGAGTTCTGGTCCACTTTAAAGAGACTCCGTAACAAAAATTGCATCCTGTTTTTTATCATCCTACAAGTTCAAAAAGCTATTCTAATGTGTTCTGGCTTACTGCAGCACTTTATACTATCACTGTCTCTGTAATAAATCAATGTATCTTTCCCCTGTCAGGCTTGTTGGCCTGTGTCTGGAGGGCTGCCAAGTTCTTCAGTGTTGTGGTTCTGCTATGAACTCACCCTTCCAGGCCCCTCTATGCACACTGCCTGTGTATTATTTAGATTAGAGCAGCTTCTCTCTTCTCTCTTATCTTTTACAAGCTGGATAAATCGTCCTCTGAGCTGGCTGGGCTTTTACATACTGAGGAATTACAAACAAGGGCAAAGCTGTTTGCAGGAAGAAAAGAGCAGCCTGAAACTTCAGTGCATCGGGGAAAGAAACACACAAATGATCTCTTGAGATTCAAAAGGAAGGCTGTATACAGCCTGCTTGTGTATGGATGTATTTTCTATGTGTGGACATACTGTACATCAACCTACTTCCTGTTTTGGTAGCCATTTTGTTTGTTTACAAACAAACTTTTTAAAACTGTTTTTAACCACTTTTAATGCGTCGAGGCGCGGCGAAATTGTGACAGAGGGTAATAGGAGATGTCCCCTAACGCACTGGTATGTTTACTTTTGAGTGATTTTAACAATAGAGATTCTCTTTAAAGGGACACTGTAGTGAGAGGGATGTGAAACACTATTTTTTCTTTTCAAACTATGACAATTTCAGGGTTATGAAGGTCCCTCACAATGTATTGCTTCAGGCGGCAAAAAGTCTAGAACCGGCCCTGCTTTTATCGCATTGCAGATCAACCGTCCATTTTAATTATTATAATCGGAATCGGATGAAAATTGGTACCACCAAGTGTATGCCCGACCGACAAGGCACCCAATTTCAGCCTGAAAATGGTCGCAATAATTGGTCAGACATACTGCAAGACGTAGGGCCGACTTGCTGGATCAGTTGCATGGCGGTAACGGCCAGCGATATCGGGACAAATGACGAACATGACAAAACCCCTGATGCTGAATCAATTTCAGCATAGTACAGACTAACCAGCAAGCTCACTCCAACCTGAATTATTGCAATTTCTTTCTGTTTTAAGAAAGCAAACTTTTGTTTTTCTTAGTATTTTAGTAAGGGGGCTTTTAGGACCATCGTAGCCACTTACACACTCCAATGAGTTCTGGTTAACCATGAGCTTGCTGGTTAGTCTGTACCTCTCGGTGTTACAAGCCCTACTCCATAGAGCCAAATTAATACATGCCATGCACTGATGAGGATCAAACAATCCGAAACAGTCTGTATGCATGTTGGATTATTATGGCTCTGTACATATTAACAAGCTGACACATCATTGCATTCCAGCGGTTCTGGAGGTGTGTTTAGCTTCTAAGAGTAACAATGGTTAATTTGCATATATTCAGCAGTGATGCACTGGGAGACATCTCAAGCTCACTCCAACCTGAATTATCGCAAATTCTTTCTGTTTTAGGAAAGCAAACTTTTGTTTTCCAATTTCAGCATGAAATTGATCGGGAATTGGCCTGTGGTGTATGGGCAGCCGACAGATCGATCTCTGATCAGATTTGATTAGAGAGAGATTTGACTGTTGGTTGAATCTGCCCATCATCGCTAGATGTATGGCTACCTTTACTTTCCCTCCTGAATTTTAGATGAGGATATAAAAGTAATCAGGCACTGGCTGGCTGCATGAAGACATCACCTATAGCAGACGGCCAGAACAGCCCCTCCATCTGCAGGCGCTGCGGTCACCCCCACAAAGGGGCCTCTTACAGTTTACGAGCTCCATCAAATCTCTGCTCCCCGTCTAGAGCACAGAAAGAGCAGAGTCACGGCATCCAGACTGCGCTGCCGGGCAGCTCACCGCAAGCCTAACTTATCAGAAACACACAGCCGGCCGGACGCAGAGGGAACACACACAAAGCATCGCACCTAAACATAGATCTGCCTTTCAGCTACCCCCAGTGCCAAACTATTCTGGTTTGTATTTAGAGAAGATTACATGTGTTTACAAGTCCTGTAATAAAGTGCTCAGGGAGTCTCCATAGACAGCCCCTCTTGCTGGGGTGCTAATCCCTCACAGGAACACTGGGCTGATGTGGTGAGGAGCGATGGCCTCCGCAACACACAATTTACACACATGCTGCAAAAATACAGTGGTGTGTTTCAAGAGATTTCCATTTAAAGAGGCACTATGACATATAGCAGAATGCTGTGAATTATTCAGGATACCCACTTTTACGTTAAAACTTCCAATAGCTGTACATTGATATGTGGCCCCGCCCTCCCACTAAGGCTTAGCCTAGGCTATTTATTATGCTGAATACTCTCACCCTGAGCATTCCGGGAAACCTTAGATCTTCTCTACTGACTTAAGAACTGAACAACACAATCAGGGAGGTGAACGATTTTACAATGGGCAAACACTGACTAAATAATTTATTATTGACTGTTGAATAATCCATTTTATCTATTATGTTATTTTGACTAGAGTTCCACTTTAAACGCTGACTCCAGACACAAACATGCCATCTGACTGCACTGTAAGCAAAATGCCCAGAATGTTAAAGAACACCTGTGATGTCTAAAATTAAAGAGATTGGATACTTACCTTGTTTTTCTGTGGCTGCCAGTGCTTAATCAGGGCGACTGAGAAAGATGGAGGAAGCCTCATTAAAGGACAACTGTAACGAGAGGGATGTGGAGGCTGCCATATTTATTTACTTTTAACCTCCTTAGCAGTAGTCATGAGTACAGCTCGGGGTGGGAAAAACAAGCCTGGAGCGGTAACCGCGAGCTGTACTCATGGTAGCCACCGGAGGTCTATGCAGAGCAATGCGCGCAGCGGGCATTTATCACTCACCTCCTGGGGAATTCCGTCGTCGGCTGCCATTCTTCTTCTCCCCCGAGGCTCTGCTTCCCCCTGGTGAGAACGCTGTCTGTTGTCATGACGACAGCCGGCAATCTCACTATAGGGTTACAGCGCCACCCGGAGGATAGAGGGATAACTGCAGCGTGGAATCCCATGGAGGTGAGTGAGTGCTTAGCTGCTACAGATCTCCCTAGCATCATGAATTTTTACAGGTTTTAGGGTCTAAAAGGTTGCAAAAAAATTGTACCGTTTCAGACCCTAAAATCCGGAAAGAATCGTACCGCCAAGGGGGTTAAAACAATACCAGTTGCCTGGCAGCCCTGCTGATCTATTTGGCTGCAGTAGTGTCTGAATCACACCAGAAACAAGCATGCAGCTAATCTTGTCAGATCTGCCAATAATGTCAGAAACACGCGACCTGCTGCATGCTTGTTCAGGGGCTATGGATAAAAGTATAGTAGATACACAGATTTACTGTCAGATCGATTATTTCCAGCATGTCCGATCTGATTTCCAATCGATTTTCTGAACGATTTTTCATTCATATCTATGGAAAATCGATCGGACATGTTGGAAATAATCGATCTGACTGTAAATCTGTCAGAAAATTGCATTGTGATTGTTTAAAAGGAAATAAATATGGCAGCCTCCATATCCCTCTCGCTTCAGTTGTCCGTTAACTGCTTCCGGACAGCGGAGATTGAAATATCTACACCCTGTTTAGAGGCTGTTATTTCTGCCAGGGCGTAGATTTCACCTCGCCGCCGTGCGTTCTTGCCGCTGTCTGCCCGCCGCAGCTCACTCGCCCTGCAGTCTCTATGACAGCAGAGCTCTGCGAGCCGGCAAGGAGCCGATTTCATTGGCTCCTGACCCTGCCATCAATGTGAGCGGATCCCATTGGCTTACACTGATCACACGGCTACTGAAAGCTGCTCCTTACCGGCTTCACAGAGCTCTGCCGTCATAGAGACGGCTGAGGGGTGACCTGAGGAGACGGGTAGCAGCGATTGGACGGAAGGAGACTGTTTCTGGTGCCAGCCCTTAAAGTGGATCCGAGATGAACTTTTATACATTGCATAATTGTGTTCCTTACATATAGGTTATAGGGCATTCCTCAAGCCAAATACTTTTGTTTGTTTGTTTTAATACTCTCTAATTCCCTATAAACTAAACAAGCCTCACCCACAGCTTCTCCAAAACACCAAGGCACTCAGACCCATGTAGCAAGGGCTTATGGGAGCTCAGTCTGGGCAGGAGGAGGAGGAGGTTACTAGCCAGAGATGGGAGGGGGGGGGGGGGGTGATTTTTTTCACAGGCTGAGGGGTGGAGATGCAGTTGCAGATTACCTGTGTAATGGTGATAAACAGAACATGGCCGCTCTCGTATCACAGGAATAAATCATCTTAAACTGTTGAAGCTGTATGCAACCAGATTTTCTGTGTAAACTATCTAAACTTTAGATAAGATATATAGACAAGTTACTTGTTATAGTTAGTTTTTCATCTCAGATCCACTTTAAGAGGCCAGAGACCAATGGTACTGAAGAGGTTAAGCTCCAGAGGCTTCCCCCTGCATGTATGTATCCCCTTTAAAACCCCATTTGTATTTCTTAAGGGAGTAGTGAACACAAACTGTCAAAGAGTAGCTGCAATGCAAGTACATATCGATAGATGGTTTGGAACATTGATAGATGGCTGTGGAACAGGAAGGTGTAGAGAGGACCTGGAGGGCTCTATGGGAGCCATAGTCTTCCCTCTCCATAGGTGAGTATCGAACTCATGTGTTTTCAGCTTGCTTCAGTACTGTATTGTCACTAGAACCAGGGACAGTTCAAGCCACAATGGGACCCTGAGGGAAAATGATTTAATAATAATAATAATAATCCGTACATTTATATAGCGCTTTTCTCCTGTTGGACTCAAAGCGCTCAAGAGCTGCAGCCACTGGGACGCGCTCAGGAGGCCACCCTGCAGTGTTAGGGAGTCTTGCCTTAAACTCCTTACTGAATAGGTAGGTACTTGACCTAGCCAGGATTCGAACCCTGGTCTCCCATGTCAAAGGCAGAGCCCTTAACCAGTACACTATCCAGCCACCGATTTCCCCCCACCCCTTGAACCTGACCCATCCACCCGCAACAAATTCACCACCCTCCCCAGCACCCCCAAGATGACTACCCCCCGATCTCCCCCCTCAACTTTAAAGTGAAAACAACAATGAACAAAAGTGCTTAATTATTATAATAATTATGTATTAATGATTTAGTCAGTGTTTTCCCATTGTAAACGCTTTCCTCTCCCTGATTTACATTCTGACAATTATTACATGGTGGCACTTTTACTGCTGGCAGGTGATGTCAGTGGAAGTAGCTGCTGCTTGCTTTTTTGGCAGTTGGACCCAGCTGTAAACGGCTGTTATTTCCCACAATGCAACAAGGCTCACAGACAGGAAACTGTCAGGATCATGGTCCTGACATCACACTGTGGGAGGGGTTTCACCACAATATCAGCCATACAGAGCACCCTGATGATCCGTTTGTGAAAAGGAAAAGATTTCTCATGTAAAAGGGGATAACAGCTACTAATTGGGATGAAGTTCAATTCTTGGTCACGGTTTCTCTTTGAGGTGCTCCCCTGCACCATTATTAGCGGCATAGCAACTCACCTGCCCAGTCTTGCTGCTCTATTGGTTTGTGTGCTCTCAGCTTCATTAGGGACACCTCTTTTGCATTACTGGGTTATTACGTAATGACATGCGGATGGGTAATGCAGAAAAAGTAGCATGCGGGAATGAAGATGGGGCAGGGACGGAGCAGCATGCTAGGACAGGTAAGTTGCTATGCTTCAAAACAGTGCATGGGCCCTCGGGAGTACAAGTTGGGGGGAGGGGACTTGGGGGCCCAGCAGCGTTCAGGTGCCCTGGGGCAATTGCTTTCTTTGCCTCTATGGTAGCGCCGGCCCTGACTAGAACATATACTGTATGTATCCCCTTTAAAACCCCATTTGTATTTTTTAAAGGAATACTGAACAAAAACTGTCAAATAGTAGCTGCAACGCAAGTAAATATCGATAGATGGTTTATAGTGCAAATAAAGGTCTTCTCGCACTATTTAGGCAAGTTTCTAATAACTGTGTTCTGCCTTAATCCACATATGGGAATACACGGTTTTCAACAGCAGAGCTACAGTTCAACAGAGGACTGGCAGAGATCTGCCCAGCTCACACCAGTAACATCTGGATTATATAATCATACAACGCTGGCAGCGAGAACGGCCCTGATCTGCTTTTATACAGCTGCCCTAATCTGCTTACACTGCATGTCTTTGATTGCTACACATCATCTGCCAGCTGAGCCACAGCTCCATCTAGTGGGGAAGAGACCTAACACAGAAGATGGCAATTCTCTCAGGGTGATCTCAAGGATCAATTAAATGTTCCCAATTCCAGGATAAACATTAGCTAGCAAACTGGCATGGCTGCGAAAAATGCAGTCACCACAAAATACCTGCCCAAAACAATCCTAGCTATCCTCTGATCGTTTCATTCTGCATCTGTAGAAGTGGAGGGCATCCTCTTCCACTGATAAGGAAAAACCTCTCCCATTTGTAAATTTGGGCCTGCCATACGATTCCACACAGTCAACCTGCCTGGGCCAGAAGTCCAATCTGCTGCATGGGAAATGCATAGCATGAATGTGCAACGAACAATCCTGCAGAAGCTGTGTGATGTCATCATGTGAGCACAGAAGAAAATCTCAAAGAAATTCTTTCAGCATCTTGTGGAATCTGTGGCAAAAAGAAAAGTTTCCAGAGCAAAGAGTGACCCTACTGAAAATTAATATAGTGTTCCTAATAAAGTGCTTGGTAAGTGTATAGTTTACAACAGGTATGCATTAGTTTATCACTAAATGCTCAGATTTATTTTTCACATAAATATTTGTAGCCAAGTGCTTGCACATTTTTCTCCGCATTACTGCATCTGAAGTGCTGGAAACACTTTAACCACTTGAGGAGCGCAGTGTTGAACCCCCCTAAAGAGCAGGCTATTTTTTACCTAATTGACCACTGCAGCTTTAAGGCCAATCTGCAGGGCTGCACAACACAGCACACGAGTGATATCCCCCCCCCCTTTTCCCCCCACCAACAGAGCTCTCTGTTGGTGGGGTCTGATCGCTCCAATGTTGTTTATTATTATTTTTTTTTATATAAATATTTATTTCATTTATTTTTTGAATAAAAATGACAATTTTTCCCCCCTGCTCCCTCCCTTGCCTCCCCCCGCCAGCCAATCAGGGTGATCAGCTGTCATAGGCTTCAGCCTATGACAGCTGATCACTGCCCAACCTATGGATGGGACAGCCGTGTCACACGGCTGTCCCCAGTACAGCGCTGCTGCCGATCGCAGAGCTGTACATGTAAATAGACGGCGATTACGCCGTCTAACTGTCTCCCGAGCACGATCTCCTTCAGTAGCCGGCTCCAGGACCTGACGCCAATTGGCTGGGGCTGCCGCCACGGCCACGCCCATTGGCATGGAGCGGTCGTAGAGTAGTTATTTGCCCAGCCAATCACTGCTTCTCAGTATAGGGAGACTTGTGAGGGAAACTAATTAACCTAACAATGTGTTTTAGTCCCCTTTTCCATGAACAAATGTGATCACAGTCGAGACTGCCTTTCTTCCCAATTCTGCAGTGATCGGACTGCGATCTGTCGGATATATGATGAGATTTGTGTGCTTGCAATTTATGCCGGTGAAAAAAAAAAGATGAGCGGGAAATTGCAGAATCACAGGGAAGACTGCAAAGCATTTTTGCTATGCGATTTATTTTTATTGCACTAAATCGCACCAAAAACGCAGCAGGACACAGATTGCCCTCGGGAGAAAATTGTGCTGCAAATGGATTGCTCTTACAGAAATGCTCCCAGAAGTTATCATTAGTTTAATTGTATCTAGCATTTTGTGATCTGCAAGCAATCAGAATCGAATCGCAAAATGCTGGCAGTGGACCAAGGGCCCTTAAGGATGTGGGAGGAATTCCCTAAGGGCTCTTTCACATCATACAACGTGCGCAGGAGCCGTTCTCCTGCACGCGTTAAATGGCCTGCGGCGTGTCGTCGGGATACTGCGGTGCAACGCAGTCAGCGGCGGTAGCTATTAATTCACCCGACGGGAAACCGCCCGCTCCCGTCGGTTCAACGCTCCTGGTGCGTTGAACCGCAACGCACTGAAACGCAGCGTCAGGTGTAGAAAGGTAAAATGAAAGTCTATGGACTTTAATTTTACCTTGGTTAACGCAGAGTATTGACTATGCATCAAAAACGCAGGAATTGGGCTCTGGTGTGAAAGAGCCCTAAAGAAATTCCTACAAACTAAGGGAGAACTTCATATGTCCAAGTAAGAGTGCTAACTGATTATTATTTTTATCATTTTCTATTTGCCATATATAGCATTGACATTTTCCTCAGTGCTTTGCACAGTTTTTAGTCTGTTGCCCATTTAGGGGAAAGCCAATTACCCTATCTTTTTGAGATGTGGGAGGAAACTTGAGTGCCCGGAGGAATCCCACACAGACACGAGAAGAACATACAAACTCTGTGCAGATAGCACCATGGTTGGGATACGAGACAGAGACTCATCAGTGCAAGGCTAGAGTGCTATCCACTAGGTCACTTAGCCCCCTTGCTGCACAGGTTTGCGATACCTGCCTTCATCTTAAACTTGTAAGCTAAATATAGCTGCTAAAATGCAAAAACCTGAGAGTAAACTAGAAAACTTCCATAAAGAGCAGCAAACAGCATCTGCATTATCTGTATGAACTAAGTTCAATACAAGAAAAGTGGAATTCCAGCACTCTTCAAAGTTGCAGTAGGAGACTGGACTTGACTCTGATTTGCTATAGACTGTAAGGGTATAGGTCCCTTTAAAAAGCGTGCATAGGCTGTATAGCAGAAAGCAATCTTGTATGGAGAGGAGAGATGGGATGAAGCCAGCACTGCAATTAAGAATGTTTATTAGAAAAGTAATGGTGAAACACAGTCAGCATGAGGTCAGATGCAATGCGGAAGAGTGGGCGCCAGGCCTATGTCCCCCTGCGGACGTCCGTTTTTCGCTACTAGCGCTTGTTCACCGCAACGGGGAGAGTTGGGGGCGGGCCGCTTCAGCGTGGATTACATACCCACGTCACTTCCACCTACGTCAGCCTGCCGCGCCCCCAGTTTCTATGGCAACCAAATGACGCCCACTCGCTCCGTGAAGAGGACGGAGAGCGTCCCTGTAACTTAGTGATGAGTCCCCAGAGGAAGAACGTGAAACGAGATAAAGCCGAGCATGCATGTGCAGCGAAAAGCAAAACATACAGCTGCACAGGCATGCGCCTTATTTACAGTGGGTTGCAAAAGTATTCGGCCCCCTTGAAGTTTTCCACATTTTGTCACATTACTGCCACAAACATGAATCAATTTTATTGGAATTCCACATGAAAGACCAACACAAAGTGGTGTACACGTGAGAAGTGGAACGAAAATCATACATGATTCCAAACATTTTGTACAAATAAATAACTGCAAAGTGGTGTATGCATAATTATTCAGCCCCCTTTGATCTGAGCGCAGTCAGTTGCCTATATACATTGCCTGATGAGTGCTAATGACTAAATTGTATGCACCTGTGTGTAATCTAATGTCAGTACAAATACAGCTGCTCTTTGAGAGCCTCAGAGGTTGTCTAAGAGAATATTGGGAGCAACAACACCATGAAGTCCAAAGAACACACAAGACAGGTCAGGGATCAAGTTATTGAGAAATTTAAAGCAGGCTTAGGCTACAAAAAGATTTCCAAAGCCTTGAACATCCCACGGAGCACTGTTCAAGCAATAATTCAGAAATGGAAGGAGTATGGCACAACTGTAAACCTACCAAGACAAGGCCATCCACCTAAACTCACAGGCCGAATAAGGAGAGCGCTGATCAGAAATGCAGTCAAGAGGCCCATGGTGACTGTGGACGAGCTGCAGAGACCTACAGCTCAGGTGGGAGACTCTGTCCATAGGACAACTATTAGTCATGCACTGTACAAAGTTGGTCTTTATGGAAGAGTGCATAATTCACAGACCTGATTTTATTATTATACACACAATCGATCCCTACAGAAGTTAATTAAAATATAACTTTTATTTATTTCTTATTAAAATTTTTGTTTTCATTTTATAATGCATAAAAAACCAGGGTTGGATCCCAGGTATTGTATCGAGCGTTTGCACCAATTTTCAATTTTTAGTGACCATGCTCTTAGACCCAAGCCTGGATTATTGCCTTTACTTTCTACATATAATTAATAGACCCCCCACCAATCCGACATGTTATGACTCCTTGCATAGAGTCGTCGTCAGGGAATAGAAAGTGCTTAGTGCAAAGAGTTGCTAGTGCATTTAGAAAGAAGAAGCATTACATATACATTTCAGTAAAGAAAACAAAAAAGTGAGAGCGTAGTGCTCTCCAGCTCTGTCAGCATTGAGATTTATGGAAGAGTGGCAAGAAGAAAGGCATTGTTAACAGAAAGCATAAGAAGTCCCGTTTGCAGTTTGCCACAAGCCATGTGGGGGACACAGCAACCATGTGGAAGAAGGTGCTCTGGTCAGGTGAGACCAAAATGGAACTTTTTGGCCAAAATGCAAAACGCTATGTGTGGCGGAAAAATAACACTGCACATCACTCTGAACACACCATCCCCACTGTCAAATATGGTGGTGGCAGCATCATGCTCGGGGGGGTGCATCTCTTCAGCAGGGACAGGGAAGCTGGTCAGAGTTGATGGGAAGATGGATGGAGCCAAATACAGGGCAAACTTGGAAGAAAACCTCTTGGAGACTGCAAAAGACTTGAGACTGGGGCGGAGGTTCACCTTCCAGCAGGACAATGACCCTAAACATAAAGCCAGGGCAACAATGGAATGGTTTAAAACAAAACATATCTATGTGTTAGAATGGCCCAGTCAAAGTCCAGATCTAAATCCAATCGAGAATCTGTGGCAAGATCTGAAAACTGTCCATCTAATCTGACTGAGCTGGAGCGGTTTTGCAAAGAAGAATGGGCAAGGATTTCAGTCTCTAGATGTGCAAAGCTGGTAGAGACATACCCTAAAAGAGTGGCATCTGTAATTGCAGCAAAAGGTGGTTCTACAAAGTATTGACTCAGGGGGCCGAATAATTACGCACACCCCACTTTGCAGTTATTTGTAAAAAATGTTTGGAATGATGTATAATTTTCGATCCACTTCTCACGTGTACACCACTTTGTATTGGTCTTTCACGTGGAATTCCAATAAAATTGATGCAGGTTTGTGGCAGTAATGTGACAAAATGTGGAAAACTTCAAGGGGGCCGAATACTTTTGCAACCCACTGTATTTCTCCAGAAAACAGGTTATCTCATTTCACGTTCTTCCTCTGGGTACTCTGGATGTCCTATATTCTATTCTATGCCCCCCCCCCCTGCTCCCCCCTTGCTCCTCCTTTGCCCCCTCCTTCCTCCTGCCTTTGAATCTGTACCTTTGCTCTGGCTGCTCCCTACCTCCCTCCCCTCCTCAGATTTGCTTTAGTTAGTGTTTTTTTTGCAATTTTATTGGTGTTGGGGCTCTGTGCGCCGGTGTGTTAAGCCGCTCCATCACCGTCCGTGCCCTCATGCTTTTAAGCTTCTAATATAGTAAGAGTTCTTGTATGTCCATACATTTTGTATGCTCATACTTCTGTATTTGAGCTGGGCGCTGATTGGTGCGGCGGGATGCGCCTGCCCACAGGCCCCTCATCACTAGGTTACCGGGACGAGCTCCGTCCTCTTCACGGAGCGAGTAGGTGTCATTTGGTTGCCATAGAAACTGGGGGCGCGGCAGGCTGACGTGACGTGGGTATGTAATCCACGCTGAAGCGGTCCACCCCCAACTCTCCCCATTGCAGTGAACAAGCGCTAGTAGCGCGAAACGGACGTCCGCAGGGGGACATAAACCAGGCGCCCACTCTTCCGCATTGCATCTGACCTCATGCTGACTGTGTTTCACCATTACTTTTCTAATAAACATTCTTAATCGCAGTGCTGGCTTCATCCCATCTCTCCTCTCCATACAAGTCTGTATGAACTAAACCTGTGTTCATATTGTATTCTTTATTGCTAATGGGAATAAAAAGAAACCAGATACTTACCTAAGGAGAGGGAAGGCTCTGGGTCCTATAGAGCCTTCCTGTTCCTCTCACGGTGCCCTCGTTCGAGCTGTGGCTACCTCATTTGAAACCACCATGGCGGGAGGCTTCTGAAGACCTCGGGAGCCCAAGTGCTCCCCAAGAAGGGTGGTTCTGTATTGCGCATGCAAGGCACTCTCATGCATGCGCAGTATGACGCGTCCCATGTTCGGGAGCACGTGGGCTCCTGAAGCCTCCTGCAGTGATGGAGAGCAGCGTTCGACCGATCAGACGAATACTGCTGCCGGGGGAGCCAGGGCTGGAATGCAGGGACAGTGAGAGGATCCTTAGGCAAGTATCCGTTTTGTACTTTGATTGCCTATACACCGCAGGCCAATTCCTGATCAATTTCAGAATGATGCCGCCTGGCCATTGTCTCCCAAATGTTATTGTACCCCCCTCCCCCCCTCCAGTTCCAGTGCATTAAAATCTCACCTGTTCCTGTGGAGGGAGCGCACATTAACATTTGCTGAGACAGCGGCTGGGGTTTCATTGCGTTCATCCCGATATTGCAGGCTTGCTGCAGCACTGATTTTTATTAGATTCCATTAAATTACTCAATTGGATGACCGAGCTGGCCGCAAACTTGATAGATGTGTAGCCACCTTTACTCTAACATCTGCACAGATCTCAACCACAGTCCACAGCGTACCTTATGTAAGGCAAAGGGTCGTCCTGAGCCATCTTCAGCAACCATTGCAAGTCCTCTGCACTTCTGTCCACTGTAAACACAAGAGATGTCAGATTAACAGACACCAGCCTCACTAAGAAGAACCACATACAATAAACATTTAATGGGTTTTTATGATCTTCCTGCTCTGATATTTGGACATGAATCCAGTGCCTTCTCTGCACAACCTTCCTCAGTAGAAACACCTACCTAGGATGCCCAGATATAGAGATTTGGCCAACCCGGCCTTGTGCTTTTCCAATCCACACTAACAGCTGTAAACAACAATGATGTCATGTCCGGTCTACACAAAGAAGCTTGGATGAAGTTGGCAATACATCCCCATCCAACAGAACGGCTTTTGCCAAACTCTCATTACAAACTTAGCCGCAAGGTGATTCTGCAAGGCATGGCTACACTGAAGAGGACCTGTCAGGCCCCCTTTGCTCCACTTACAATTTATAAAGTGCTTTGAGCAGGTTGACATTTGTTTTTGAACAGATTCAGCAGCCACAGGAAGGGGCAGGAGATTGGCTGGTCAGAATTTTCAGCAGGAAAGCTACGAAGCATGGGCCACCCTCTCCCTTTTAAGCAGCACCCGGGGTGGTGATGAAGTGATTAACAACGTGACATGCTGGCAGCACTTACGCCAAGAACGGTGCGTTCTGATGCACGGAGAGGGTGAAGGGCGGGCCCTGTCAGCGCAATGGAAATTGCTTTGCCATACCTGCAAGAACTGAGGGAGACATTCTTGTTTGCCGTTTAGTGTATTCTCACTTAAAGCAAATCTGTTTGTTTATTGCACTGTGCAAAAAAAAAAAAAACGTCCACGATAAAGAAGTGTCCCGCCGCGATTGTGCGCACCGGAGAGAGGAGATCAAGCTGTCATATGACAGCTGACATCTCACCTCAGTGATCAGAAGCCATCTCGTATGGCTTCTGATCACGTGATCACTATGATCGCCGGTGGATCATAGTGATCACTTACAGAGTTGCTGGGGTAGGGGGGGGGGGGGGGGAGGAAGAGGATCCACTCACCTTCCTGCCGTTCCCCCGACGATCGGCACTCCCCTGCTGTATTAACGATAAGTGCCGGGTCTCGGCTTGATGATGTCATCAAGCCGCGACCTGGAACTTAGCGTCAGTACAGCAGGGAAGCCAGCGAGAGTGGAGTTGTCCACAGCTGCTCATCGCTGGAGCCTGGGAGGTGAGTAAAGGCTGCTGGCAAAAGGGGGGGACTATCTCTATTACTTGTCTTGTTTATAATTGATCATTCCCCAGTTTACCTGACTCTTATTTGGTACGTTGCCGCACAAAGGAAGTTGCAGGGCATGCTGGGTTGTCTTTTTTTACTTCTTTATTTCCCCTCAGACTTAACTAATGTACAAAAGCAAAAAAGGACAACCCAGCATGCCCTGCAAATACCTAAATAATTGGCTTATACTTGCGGCTCCACCACAGTGTGGGCAACCATGTTTTTATCCCCTTTAAAAAGGTGAGGTTTCCCATAAACTCATTCATGTGACTCAGAACTTTTTTTTTTTTCCTTTCTTGCTCTTCCTCTGCTGCTCCTCTCTTTCAAGCTTTTATTGGCTACCAATCTGAGGATCCATCATTTCAAACTCTTAACCCTAACCTACAAAGCTCTCTACAATCTCTTTCCCGCATACATCTCCTCGTTCGTTTACAGATACTGATCCAACCGAAATCTCAGATCTACAAATGACCTTATGTTTTCCCCTAGAATCACCTCCTCGCATTCACGTATACAAGATTTCTCACATGCCTCACCCCTCCTCTGGAATCTCCTTTCAAAACACATCCATCACTCTCTATCCTTTAAAATCTTTAGGCGCACCCTCAATACTCACTTTTTCCAACAAATACTCGGTATAACTTAGCCCATTCCTCCTTCAACCTCCAGTTAAATTGTACTTCAATTACTTTAGATTGTGAGCTTGCAAGGGCAGGGCTCACTCATCCTGTGTCTAAGGATTTGTTCATTTTGTGTCTTGTAATTTGTTATACATTTTATTCATCATGTTAAATTTGAGCAGCTTGTGGTGGGTGGGTCGAGTATGGAGAACAATGCTCTCAGCCACCACTTGGCCAAGTCGATCCACCAGGCTGGTCACTGGCTGAAGCATCGGTGGGCATCAGGGCCGCTGTACATATGCTAAATTCTAGGCATAGGCGGTCATTATCGGCCGCCTCGGCCTAGTTTAGTCCAGTGCTTGTACCCAGCTTTAGTCACAGTTAGTCTACAAGTGAAACAAAACGGTCAAAAATAGTGGGCATACTAGGATTCTGGAGACAGTGATCATTATAAACAATCTTGTTATCTCTAGCTCAGTGTGAAAGAGGATACAGTCCTACCTTTTGTATAATCAACAACAGCGTCTAAGGCTGCAATTCGAACGTTCACAAAGTGCCCATACTCTGCATAGGATTTGAAGAGGGATGGGTCGCTGGGAACGTGGCCGTTCTTCTGGAGTATACGGATCGCTCTCAGGCAGCTAGAGGAACAAGAAAGAAAAAACATAGAAATATATGGATGCGAAAATGCTTTCTTAAAGGGGCACTATGCCGAAAAATGTTTTAGGCTACTTGCACACCAAGACGTTGCGTTAGGTGCTACGTTAAGGTCGCATAACGTGCACCTAACACAACGTATGGTGCTGCAAGTGAGGACGGTAGAGTGAGCCGCGTTAGGCGGCTCGATTCCTATAATGTCTCCCAGAGTGGCACTGATTGGCCAGCGGGACCACGTGATGCGGAGCGAGACACTCCGCATCACGTGGTCCCGCCGGCCAATCAGCGGCCGCCAGTGCAGTGAATATTAAGTAGCCATGTGCGCGGCTACTGTAGCTGGCTCTCCCCGCTTCCTCTCCGCCCCCCACTGCGCATGTGCAAACAGTCTAACGCGGCTATAGCCGCTGTAACGCCGTAGCATGCTACACTTTCCGGATAACGTGCAGCGTTACATGTAACGCAACGTGGGCTGTGTGAACAGCCCACTTGTGTTACATTGCTGTGTGTTGGGGGAGCGTTACAGGCGCACGTTACGTCTTAGTGTGTAAGCAGCCTAAATGTAAAATATGTGCAAACATATACAAATAAGTAGTGCGTTTTTTCCAGAGTAAAATGAGCCATAAATTACTTTTCTCCTATGTTGCTGTCACTTACAGTAGGTAGTAGAAATCTGACAGAAGCGACAGGTTTTGGACTAGTCAATTTCTTCATAGGGGACTCTCAGCAAGGCTATTATTCTTTATAAAGATATTCCCTAAAAAAGATTTAAACAATGATGCTGGCCAGCTTCCCTGCTCGCTACACAGTTTTTTGGCAGTTGGACAGAGTAACTGCCATTCACTAAGTGCTTTTGAAAATAAATAAATCCCAGAGAATCCCCTATGAGGAGATGGACTAGTCCAAAACCTGTTGCTTTTGTCAGATTTCTTCTTTCTCTGTAAGTGACAGCAGCATAGGAGAAAAGTAATTTATGGCTCATTTTACTCTGGGAAAAAAATGTACTTCTTATTTGTATCTGTTCTCACAAATTTTAAATTTTTCGCCATAGTGCCCCTTTAAGTGGTAGATTATTGCAGTATTGCTGATAAAGGGAATCCTGAAAGTAAGGGGACTAGGGAGGATACCATAGCTGTCCAAATCCTTTGACTGACCCAAAATGCTACATCACTGACCCAAAATAAATATATACATGAGGTGCTCCGAAATCACTAACTGCATGCTTGGTCTAAAGGTGCCCATACACCTAGCAATGATGGGCAAATCGACTAAGTGATTTCTTTCTGATTAAATCTATTCAGGGAGAAATCAGTTGGCTGCCCATACACTACAGGCTGATTTAAAGAGGAACTGTAACTAAAATCCTAAAATTTAAAACACATACAACAGCAACACGGGAGAAAAGTAATTTATGGCTCATTTCACTCTGGGAGAAATTTACTTCTTATTAGTATGCGTTTTAAATTTTAAGATTTTCGCGACAGTTCCTCTTTCAGCATGAAATCTCTCGGGAATCGGCCTTGTGATGCCGCTGTCCCCCCAAATGTTAATGTACCCAACTCCCCTCCCTGGGTGCCCAGGAATTCAGATTTCACCCGCTGCTTCCGCAATACCTAGAAAATGTCCTCCACCTCATTAGAACGTATGAACTTACACAGCAGCAGCGATGAAACATCTTATATAAAAGAAAGTTGAACTCCTCTTAGTGTTTTCTCTGCACTCGTGCTATGATTAAGGACCATTGAGCGTCTGAAACATGTTCGCTACAGGTTGCTGCTGGTTTTATGTGATTTGATAAAGGTTTACACTATCCAAGGGTCAATGGCCTCAAATCTGGTAGCTATGTGAGGTAAACATTTTTTTTAGCAATTCTGAAAGATTTTTATCCATTTCCGAACAGGAGGTAAAACATGAGGTAAATGCATAAAGTGAGGTAAAACATTAGGTATTTCAGCGGTAAGCATGTAGTAAATAAATAGTAGTCTTTAATTGTCTTCCATAAGTTAGGATAGTCTTTGGAAGAGGTTTTTTTTTTTTAGGGAGGAAGGTCTATTTGATTACGTAGCAATTTATGAAAAGTATATTTATAGGCATGTCTTATAAAAAAAAATCCAGTAAATATTTGGAGTTTTATTTCTACTATTCTTTTCTATTACACAGCCTGAATAGGAACGACACTAAAACAGCAATAGGGACTCCAAAATGCATTCAAATTGTCTTTACCTCCAGCTACAGGCAGGTCTTAAACTGATTGGTAAATTATGTGCTAACATGCCCCCTAATTTCCATGAGAATAGTCATTTTCGGTAAAATTAATGCACATTTGCTCATGAATTGCCTCATAATTTACCTCATTAGGTAAAACATGACTAAAACCTACCAGAATTGCTAATTGTCATTACCTCATGAGGTAAATTACCTCACATGAGGTAATTTGTTTGATAACCCTACCAGAATTAAGGCCTATAATCATGTGCGGAACCTCACTTCTTCGGTTTTCTCTGCACATATGACCTGGACAAATGAGAGCCTTCACAGAAGCCAGTTTGATGACCAGCTCCAGGATGTCTCCTGTCCCGCAAGCTAAGAGGTCGATTCACAAAAGCGGGATAACTGCTATCACAGCAGTTATCAAGCTAGCTGCCATGCGCAAAGCTTTGCGTGCAAACAGCGTTACTTTGCGTGATAAGCGAAGGTTATCACAAGATCACGGGTGCTTTTTACATGAAGCGTGCACGTGGTAACCCTCGCTTATCACACGAAGTAACGCTGTTCGCGCGCAAAGCTTTGCGCACGGCAGCTCGGGTGATAACTGCTGTGATAGCAGTTATCACGCTTTTGTGAATCGTCCTCTAAGTGTGAAGAGCAGTGCCACACCCCATATCACCCCGGCAACCCTACCTGACTGTGATAGTGTGTCTGTAGCTGGGCAGCAGCTTCTCCATGTTCAGAAAGCGGGTGATCTCCTCCAGGATGAGACGCACATCAGCATTCAGATTATCCAATGTGCGGGATTCATTATTCACGCTCACTGCCGGGGTCACGGAATTCGTCAGAGCGTCGATCAGCTCCGCCCTGTAGTAGTTGTCTGAGAACTGAGCACAGAGAACATAACAATTCACTGGGATATACAGACCACCAATAACAACACTCGGTTCATTAGAGCAAACTGAGCAGTGGATTTTTTTTTCTTAAAAAATGAACCTCCCCACAAAGGAGATTCACAACGGTGTGTGCCAGTGGGGTTGCGGGGTTAATGGGAGCACCATTACTTACCTACGTGGTGAAGATTTTCTGGCCTTGGCTTGTACAACATGCTCCATCTTCTCCACCCAACCGGCAGCTTCTGCTGTAATTTGTCATTCCAGGCGGGGACACGCTTTGCAATGCATGCTGTGAAATGTAGTCCCTGGATGCGCTTACTTGCATCTTCTGGACTACATCTCTTGGCACGCACCGCGAACGCATGCGCAGAATGGAGCGGCTTGTCTTCTGAAGCACCTCTTGGGGATGCAAGTGCTACTAAAAGCTTTCCGAGGAGTCCCGAAGGTGCAGGCTTTCACAGGGGGACAGAGGTGGACCGAGGGCACGGAGAGAGTACCAGGAATGCTCTATAGGAACTAGAGTCTTCCCTCTCCACAGATGACCGAAGGTGCAGGCTTTCACAGGGGGACAGAGGTGGACCGAGGGCACGGAGAGAGAACCAGGAATGCTCTATAGGAACTAGAGTCTTCCCTCTCCACAGGTGACCAAAGGTGCGGGCTATCACAGGGGGACAGAGGTGGACCGAGGGCACGGAGAGAGAACCAGGAATGCTCTATAGGAACCAGAGTCTTCCCTCTCCACAGGTGAGTAGATCACTTTTTTTTTTGCAGGTCAGTGGTGTAGCTAGACTGTATGGGACCCCATAGCAATATTTTCATGGGACCATCATATCTAGGCCCTCTTAGGCAAAGCTACCTGGCCCTACCCTATGAATAGGAGTTGACTGGGTAATTTACACCATCATGCACTCTACACTGCATATAGTGCATTAACACTGAGACAAAGTCAGAGGATGGGGCAACAAAGCAAAGTTAATGGTGAATACATAAAATTTCATCTGGGCCCCCTCTTCCCCAGGGCCCCATAGCAGTTGCTATGGCTATTTCTACACCCCTGTTCAGTGGTCAGTATTTGTTTAAAGGTGGCCACACACCATAACATTTTTTTAAATATCTGTTCAATTCAAGAATTGCATTACATTTTTCTTATTGATTGTAACATTTCAAAAAGCTCACCAATGTACCGCACACCTATGTTAAATTTTTCCTCATTTATGATCAAAATGATTGGAAACTCTGAGAAAAATTGCTTGGGTGTATTTATAAATTGGCAATCTACCACACACCAATCAATTTTCATAAAAATTGATCAGAAAAATTCACCATTCCCGATCAATCTCTATCTAATAAAAACAGCGTTAAACGTGAAAAGGAGGAGCACACATTCAAAGAGGAAGATCAGCGTGCCCAAGCCTCAGATCCTAGTACCAGCAGGACCTCTTCAATTCCAAAGCACAAGAAGGCTGGCACTGCAAAAATAAAATTCAGCTCTTTATTGAAGTGTCATTAAAATGACATAGTAGTCAGATGAGTAGTGAAAAACTACTCATCTGACTACTATGTCATTTTAATGACACTTCAATAAAGAGCTGAATTTTGAATTTTATTTTTGCGGTGCCAGCCTTTTTGTGCTTTCTAACAAAAACAGGAAATCCAATTGGATTTCTTGCTTGAATAAAAAAAAAAAAAAAAAGCTTTCGATTTTTTGGGAAATCCGATCTTTATCATCAAATTGCTGTAAAATCGGATTTTATTATTATATCGTGTGCGGCCACCTTAAAGGGGAACTGAAGTAAGATATACGGAGGCTGCCATATTTATTCCTTCCCTTTTAACCAATACCAGTTGCCTGGCAGCCCTGCTGGTCTATTTCGCTGCAGTAGTATCTGAATGACACCAGAAACAAGCATGCAGCTAGTCTTGTCAGTTCTGACTTTAAAGTCTGAAACACCTGATCTGCTGCATGCTTGTTCGGGGGCTATGGCTAATAGTATTAGAGGCAGAAGATCAGCAGGGCTGCCAGGCAACTGGTATTGCTTAAAAGGAAATAAATATGGCAGCCTCTGTATACCTCTTACTTCAGTTCCCCTTTAAAGAGAACCCGAGGAGGGTTTTTGCAATCAATATATCAATATGCATACTATGACTAGCCTCTGTGTCCTTATATTGACCCCCCAGCCACCCCCCCCCCCCCATGCTCTGCTGTCCCCCCTTATAAAAACCGCCACTCTAGCGACACACAGATTATCGCTAGTCTGTTTACATGCAGGCTGTCATATACCGCCGCTCCCCCGCCTCCTGTATATCGCTGCTCCCTTCAATCGGCTTACAGAGGCGGGAAGGAGATGCAGGCGGGGAGCAGCGATACACAGGAGGTGGGGGAGCAGCAGTAAATGACAGCCTTCAGGTAAACAGCCAGCTAGCGACAATCTGTATGTTGCTAGCGTGGCAGTTTTTATAAGGGGGGACCGCAGAGCATGGGGGGGCGGCTGGGGGGACAATATCAGGACACAGAGGCTGGTCATAGTATGCAGAATGTGCCTCTGTGTCCTATATTGATTGCAGAAACCCACCACGGGTTCTCTTTAAAGAAAACCTGAGACAAAGGGGGAGGGGGCGGGGGGGATTTACACATACCTGGGGCTTCCTCCAGCCTTATCACTCCCTTGCCATCCTCCTCCGCCTCCTGGTTCTTCTGAAATTGGCCACGGAAAGTCCTCAGGTCCCGGCGTAGTGCGCATGCGTGCCCCTGCCCCCTGTACTGTGCCTGCACTGACTGGAGGACTTTTCAGGGCCAGTTTCAGAAGATCCAGGAGTTGGAGGAGGAAGGCAAGTGGGCGATAAGCCTGGAGGGGGCTGGAGGAAGCCCCACATATGTATATATTTCCCCCCCCCCCTCTTTGTCTCAGGTACACTTTAAGTTGACTCAAAACTGAAAAGTCACCATCTTAGTCTGACATTTACGAACACTTGACTATTTCCTCTGTAACACAGACCACCCTGCAACCCTGTATTGATCTGAGACATAGCTATGCTCTTGGTCCTATGGGAGAAAAGTGCATTACGAATGGTATTGTATATAATCTTCCCACACCAAGTACGTTCATAATAATTCAGGCTGCTTTCCTTCTGATATTGGGAATTATCTTTTCAGGGACAGGATTGCTTTTCAACACATATTGCTTAACAACTACAGATGAAATGCAGAGAAATACATGTACATGGCAGAAATGAAATGTTCTCATACTAAACTCATTAGAATAATTTCCTGGCAACGCATGGTGTAAACAGATTAGGCAAATGTCCCTCCAGGGCTGATGATATAAACAGTGGGCGGCAGATCAGATACAAGGAGCTGGCTATACACAAGAAGCTTTCTATATACATGGTAATCCTGGGACACTGTAAACCAGTAAAAGAACCTATTCTTACACGCAGCTTTTCCCATTACAGAAATATTGTGTATTCGCATATTAGCAAGAGTTGTGTTCAGCAGCTTGGTCTTTGCGTGTTAAAGAGAACGCGAGCCAAAGCTCAGATTCAAAAACACTTACCTAAGGAAAGGGAAGCCTCTGGGTCATGAGGCTTCCCTCGTTGTCTTCTAGTCCCCTTTGCCGCACACGAACCTCCAACTGATTGGGGCCATACTCATCTGGCATGAGTGCGGCTATGTTGCAGCCACGCAAGCAGTAGCCCAGAGCCACACAAGGAGCTCAGTGAGGCGCTACACCTGCCATTGCCGAAATTCTGTTTTGTCCCAACGTTTATTGCCTGATGAAGCGGGCTTGGCCTGCAAAACGCGTTGCACTGCACTTTTTGGGGTACTATATAATAAATGTGATTGCTACTATTCAGACAGTCTTTCGTGTCTGCTTTATGGAGGTAAGTCCACCACTTCCTCCAAGAAAATTTTAAAAGTTTTATCCATTTTTATCCTGCTGGCGCCTCTGTTCTCCTACTGCTTTTTTGTTAACAATGGCTTTCTTCTTGCCACTCTTCCATAAAGACCAACTTTGTGCAGTGCACGACTAATAGTTGTCCTATGGACAGATTCCCCACCTGAGCTGTAGATCTCTGCAGCTTGTCCAGAGTAACCATGGGCCTCTTGACTGCATTTCTGATCAGCGCTCTCCTTGTTCGGCCTGTGAGTTTAGGTGGACGGCCTTGTTTTGGTAGGTTTACAGTTGTGCCATACTCCTTCCATTTCTGAATGATCGCTTGAACAGTGCTCCGTGGGATGTTCAAGGCTTTGGAAATCTTTTTGTAGCCTAAGCCTGCTTTACATTTCTCAATAACTTTATCCCTGACCTGTCTGGTTTGTTCTTTGGACTTCATGGTGTTGTTTCTCCCAATATTCTCTTAGACAACCTCTGAGGTCGTCACAGAGCAGCTGTATTTGTACTGACATTAGATTACACACAGGTGCACTCTATTTAGTCATTAGCACTCATCAAGCAATGTCTATGGGCAACTGACTGCACTCAGACCAAAGGGGGCTGAATAATTACGCACACCCCACTTTGCAGTTATTTATTTGTAAAAAATGTTTGGAATCGTATGATTTTCGTTCCACTTCTCACATGTACACCACTTTGTGTTGGTCTTTCATGTGGAATTCCAATAAAATTGATTCATGTTTGTGGCAGTAATATGACAAAATGTAGAGAACTTCAAGGGGGCCGAATACTTTTGCAAACCACTGTATTAAAACTATAGGGGATGAAATTGGAGAAATAGTGTATTTTTTTTTTCCTTGAGTTTCCCTTTAAAATGCATAGAAAATAAAGTAATTACTGAAAACAAATATCAACCCCAATTGGTGGTGAAAAAAAAGCTTGTGATTAAGTGATTAAGCTATTGCCAAATGAAAGGGATAAGCACTGAAAGGTGAAAATCGCTCTGGTCCATTAGGGTAAAAACGCCTTTGGGGTGAAGTGGTTAATGCACCATTGGGATGAATGGAGTTACTATCTCTATACTGTAGCTTAGAGATCCCTTCTAAATGAGTACACGGCACAGAAAAAGCTTCAGTAAATAATGCTTGTTTTAGGAGCAAGCAACGTTACAACCATGACATATTTTTGGTGGAGCCCTTCCTCAGGTGTAGCTCAGCGATCCAGTGTGCTGTATTTCTACAGCCTTGCACACACGCCTGATTTAAAGGGGTACTGAAGTGAGAGTGATATGGTGGTTGCAATATTTATCTCCTTTTAAGCAATACCAGTTGTCTGGCAGCCCTGCTGATCTATTTGGCTACAATAGTGTCTGAATCTCACCAGAAACAAGCATGCAGCTAATCTTGTCAGATCTGACAATAATGTCAGAAACACCTGATCTGCTGCATGCTTGTTCGGGGGCAATGGATACAAGTATTAGAGGCAGAGGATCAGAAGGATAGCCAGGCAACTGGTATTGCTTAAAAGTAAATAAATATGGCAGCGTCCACATATCTCTCACTTCAGTTGCCCTTTAAAGAGAGACCGAAGGCTAAAAATGTTTTCCTAAAAACCTATAGGTCAGTGTGCAGGGAGGCGGGGAGCGAGAGCTGCCCGATGGCAGCTCTGGAAACCCTGAAGGAACACCTCTGGCGGGCGCTTTCAACAGGTAATCCCTCTCCCTTTGTTTACCTTCAAGATGGTGACCACCTCAGCCGACAATCAGGCTTGTGTACGGTACCCGACGACCCTCAACGCCCAACCCGCAAGCAATCCACCGGACGGATCTACCCAACCCTAGCGACACAGATCCTCCACGGACTCAGGGATGATATTCTCATGGAATAAGGACCGCCTGCTCACACCCAGCCACTCTCCTGCTTCAGTCATATGGGCATGAAGGAAGGAGAGTGATTGTTCTGACAGCTGAAGTCATGCCTTTCTACGGACTGATAGCCTATCAGTGCTGCAGGCTGACAAAGAGGGAGAGCAGGCAGCTTGAGATTGCTGAGGGGGGATGAGAAACTGAATTCGTACAGTAGGTATTTTTCTATCTTAATTTGCAAAAAAAAAAAACTGCAAGGATTGTATAAAAAAGGTCTTACCTTGTTTTTCCGGTTGTCATTATATTTGATGAGATCCAGGATGAATGCCAGGACCTCTTTAGGGCAGAGGTTATGAACATCCCTGAGCAGAGCCATAGCGACTGGCATAGTCTGCAAGACAAGAGCGTGGGGGAATCAGTATTCTGCATTCTTTATATATGTGCTGAAATTGGATAGCTTACGCTTTTTAAACTTCTTTTTTGCAGCTTCCAGCATGCAGAATCATCGAGTAAGTGGTTAGGGAGGGGGGCAAGGAGAGGGTATACCTGCATGTGGTGCCCCCTGCTGGTGACATAATCTACAATTATGTCCAACAGAAACCTCTCACCTGAATGTGGCTGAACTTCTGCAGTTCCTGCTAGATTTGGTACTGCAGACACGAGTGTATAACATTGCACTTGACTGGCTGATGGGCTGTTTGTGGACCATATAAAATGGCAGATTATTGGCTGGGAGTGAGCATTGGCCCGCCCGCCGAGTGCGGGGGAAGCGCTGCCGCCCAATTGTGGGACCCCGCAGCCAGGTGTTGAACTGGCCGCGGCGTTTAATAGACGCAGCGCCAGTTCATTCCCCGCAGCCTCCCGGGAGGCAGAGCAGGGCTACGGAAAGATGATGTCCGAAGCCCTGCACTGGAGACTATTTGTGTCTCCAAGTACAGGGCTTCGGGCGCCATCTTCCCGTAGCCCTGCTCTCTGCCTGTCAGCGCGGGAGATTTGCTGCAGGAGGATCGTCGGGGGAGCTGTGCGCCAGATGCCAGGAGAGGAGAAGACTTCTGTCAGGTAAGTGAATTGTTTTTGTTTTTTTTACAGGTGCATTTCTTTTCTGGTGACTGCTGCCCACATTATGATTTTCTGGTGACTGCTGCCCACATTACGATTTTCTGGTGACTGCTGTCCACATTACGATTTTCTGGTGAATGCTGCCCACATTACGATTTTCTGGTGAATGCTGCTCACATTACGATTATTTTCTGGTGAATGCTGCCCACATTACGATTTTCTAGTGAATGCTGCCCACTTTACAATTATTTTCTGGTGATGCTGCCACATTATGATTTTCTGGTGAAACGCTGCCCCATTACTTATTTGGCACCTATGGGGTCCAAATTTTCGCAGGGGTGCCCAGTGATTTCTAGTTACGCCCCTGGCTTGGACAGATTAAAAGTCTGGTCATACAATGCCTCTCTGCAGATGCTGCTCAATGCCGGGCCAGGCAACAAGAAGCAGGGATGCTGCTCGGCCCAGACGAACTAAGGGGCCACTTGGGACCTCAACTACAGTAGGGGCTTCCATGCTGCTAGGGCCACCATTACTGTATCTTGTATGGACGTTGCTGCGTCCGTCACTCACACACACCCCTCAGATCACCGACAGAGTGAAGGGAGGGGACAGTGACGCAGTGACCCCAGAGTACACGTCAAATCCAGGAAATGAGGAATGACCTCACTTCCACATCTGAAGTGTGCCGTGTGGTTACTGTGCGATGCACAGGTCACTGCTAGTCTGTGATTGTTGGAGATGGGGAGGCAGCAGGGAGCTACATACCCCCACTGCACCAATGTCCTATATGGGAAGGGGGGGAGGGGAGACACCTTTGGCTACCCATATTGAAGGTGGCCATCTATACTGGGGGGTACACTTTGGCTACCTATACTGGGGGGGTCACCTTGGCAACCATACTGGGGTACTTGGGGGAAACCTTGGTCTACTTATACTGGAGGGGGTGTACCTTTGGTTACGTACACATACTGGAGGGCTTACTGGGGTTTTTTAGGGGGCACCTTTGGCTACCTATTATTATGAAAGAAGGGGCCTCTGGCTGGATAAGGGGGGGGGGGGGGGGGCTCATAAATAATGTGCTGCTTGGGGCCACAAAAACAGGAAGCCCTTATTATGCACAGTGGATGGTACTAATAACGGCATCTATTCTAAGGCAAGTATATTTTAAGGTAAACCGGACAGACTCTGCTGTTAGGAAAACTTGCTGACTACTACAGCGCTAAGAAAAGTCACATGATCAACTGAGTACCAACTAAAGGAATAAGTCTGTATCCTTTAAGGATCATTTACTATTGCAGGGTGTGGTGTAGGTACTGTATTTACATTAACAAAACATGAATTTCCTCTGAATAATATAAAATTTAACGCCAATATACTTTAAACTTTGTAATTAGTATTAAGAAAGCAAAAATTACCCTAATTTTGGGCCCAGTAAGAGTGAACAATCGCTTTTTGACGTACTGGAGTGAAAGTGTCCAATAATTTTTCTCATGCCATGTGCATCCCACTTCACAGCAGCATTTACGCTGGCAGAGGGAGGGCTACATAATGAGCCAATCAGGCTCTGCTACATTTACCCTGTGTTGTCCCTGCAGTGTGAGTTTGATTAGGGAAAAGCTGCTGATCTTCACTGTCCAATCAGCAGGCGGGGGAGGGGCTATGGATATGCTGGTTGTTCTGTGTTGCCATTTCATGCAAATCACAGATGAACAGAAAATTTTTCAGCAGTGAAGACATTTCATGTACTGCATTTCATTGTCTCAGTACATCCAGATGACTGCATACCATGTTAAATGGATAAAACACAAGAGAGGACTGTACCACGTACCTTCTGCAAGAAGTAGCTCTGGAAATTCATGAAGTTGTTTGTTTTTACAATGTTGGGGCAACTCTTGCAGCAGAACATGCGAGTAAACAAGGACTTCATCGCTGGAGGTCCAGTCCAAGTGCTCACCATAGAGTTTGCTATCTAAGGGGAGATAGACAGAGCAGTGATAATCAGAGGTGAGTGCAGCAGGGAAATCAGTCCTCTATAGTGGTAATCAGGGCTGTGGAGTCTGAATCGGAGTCGAGGAGTTGGAGCAATTTTTGGGTATCTGGAGATTTCATAAAATGAGAAAACAGAGTTGGAGTCGGATGATTTTTGGACCGACTCCACAGCCCTGGTGGTAACTAGAAAAAGAGGGGAGATTATCTACCATTACAGAATGATAGAAATAAAAGTACAAGATCACCGGAGAATGAGGACAATTCCAAATCATTAACCACTTTAAGGGATATTTTGCATCCATTTAACCTCTTGCCTCGTGACCGTGGCGGCAGCCCCAGGACCGCCTAATGCCGATCAGCGTAAAGTCCAGGGGCAAGGATTTGCAGGAGATTGTGCGCGCATCTCCACTTAGATGACGGAGCTCCACTACGCCATCAGTCTCCCAGCAGCGATCGCCGCTAGGAGACTGTTAAACGGCGAAACCGCCATCTATTTAGACAGCGCTGCAATCTATGGCTACTTGTGTCCTGAGTTGTGCGGCTCTGCAGCGAGGCCTTAAAGCTGCAGTGGCCTAATTAGTAAAAATGGCCTGGTCACTAGGGGGTTAAGTCCAGGGTCCTTAAGTGTTTAGAGAGGCACTGTAGTGTAGTTATAGCATCAGAAACACTTCCTCTATCTATATAATGGTTTGAACCCTCGCTCTCCCTTAGGCTGTTTATTATGCAGAATTCTGCTCCCAGAGCATTCTGGGAGGCCAGGTGTTCTTTCTGCTGGCTTCGAAACACACAGTAAACAAACATTCTGCATCTGCCAGTACTGTAGACGTAGCCACCTATGATAAATTTCAGAATGTAAATCAGGTTGTGGAAAGATTTTACAGCGGGCAAACGCTGGCTAAGAAACTTATAAATGAATTTAGTAAAAACAAGCAATTATATTCATAATGTTGAACTGGAGACCCAGCACTGCAAGGCGAGAGTGCTATCCACTACACCACCGTGCTGCCGTTATATTCGTGAAGTTCCTCTTTAAAATTTTCTGC
The DNA here is from genome assembly GCF_040937935.1 of Hyperolius riggenbachi. Lineage (NCBI taxonomy): Eukaryota > Metazoa > Chordata > Amphibia > Anura > Hyperoliidae > Hyperolius > Hyperolius riggenbachi. The sequence continues at coordinate 411,757,077 of NC_090650.1, forward strand.
AAACATATAGAAGTGCCTCTCAAGTCTTCATTTTATTGGTCCCACAGAGGGGCTCAAGTTATGTAAACATTCTAATTTCCTGTTGTCTAAAACAAAATCACTCCTAACAGTTTTCAGTGTCCTGAAAGATGGCAAAGAGGGGAACATTCAGACTGTGGGCCTTGAGTGTGACACCTGTGTCCTAGACATGCTGAGAGAGGAAGTGCACAACTGCATAATGTGTCCCAGAGTAAATGGACTTGCGTGTACGGAGTTCCTCTGCACTTGCATGAAACTAGGAGAAGCTCAGTACAAAGACAGCAGAGGACAGACTGGAGGTCTCACCTTGGCCAGACAGAAGCAGGCCATCATGCGAACTCTGTAGAAGCACTGTTCCTGCTCCAGGATGTCTGTCAGGGCCAGACGTGACGCCGGGGTGGGGAAGCTTTCCAGGGCCAGGATGGCTTCTTCCTGGGCCACCACATCTCTCTCGTAGCGCAGCTGGTACTGCCACATGAAATCAGCCTGCTCGAACTCCACCTTCCTGAGCACCGACATGTCCGGGTCAATCCTGATCCACAGCAACGGCGAGTCAGCACTGCAACGAGAGCCGCACATCAGCTGATACAGAGGAGGACTAAATTACATTAAATCTCTAAGACTGCAGTACAGTGGAGAGCATAACTGCTCCAGGATGGTCTCCCCCCAAGTGTATGACCCTCGCCCCCCTGGCCAATGGATAGTGTTGCATGCTCATGTGTCACATTGCCACGACGCCTCACCCCCTCCTCCGTACGGCATCTTTTTGAACTGCAACCACAAGGCATACATTTAAAATAGAAGTGGGAAAATCTGGGCGCAGGGTGAAGCCAAAAGACAGCTCCACCTTGCTCCCACTGAAACTCAGGGCTATGTTAAATACTATTCCCCCTTCGAGTTGTCGCAACTTGGAGGGACATGTCATTTGTGCGCCGCCTACTGCTGGCGGCCGAATTACCTAAATTTTGTCCTAATTTGAGCTCTGCCATTCGCCGGCGCCCAAATTAGTCACTGAGCACCGCTATAGCCGTAATTCTCATTTTCTACTGATGGAGGAGCCTAAACGTTGGGCGCAGCATTGCACTGAAATTAGCTGATCTGCACCACGAGCGACTGTACCATGTGACACCTCTGCATGTAGCGACATCACATAGTGGGGCACATTACATATGGGGGGGCTGTTCATGCTAAAATCTATTGAAAATCTGTCTGCAGTGTGTGGGCAGGTATAGATTCCTCTCTGATCAGATTAGATTAGAGAAGGATCTATCGGATGGTCAATCTGGTAGCAGAATGGGTGATGTATGGGTACCTTAAAGAGAGTCTGAAGTGGCCAAAATTATTTTATTTCAGAATGTTCTCCAGCAGTAAGAGCAAAGATGATTCGCCGCATCCCCGCGGCCGTACAAGGGCTTTATCCCCCCCCCAAATCCCGGGGCAAAATTCTATGACTTTCAAAGTGGCAGATTTTTCTGCCCGGGGGAGGAAGAGCTTAGCGCTGTAGCTCTGCCTCCACCACTGATCGCTGCCTCTCCCTGCCCCTCTCAGAAAAAGTAAAGAGAGGGGCGGGGAGAGGCAGTGATTGAATGCAGCACAAAGCTCTGCCTCCTCCAGGAGGTATCAGAGGATTTTGCCCCGGTAATTTCGGGGGGGGGGGGGGGGGGGAGGCAGGGGTAAGCCCTCATATAGCCGCAGGGATGTGGCGAATTATCTTTACTCTTACTGCTAAAGAGGATTCTGAAATAAAAAGAGGTAATTTTGGACACTTCAGACTCTCTTTAATGCTAATAATATATTTCTTTCAGTTGAATGTTTTATTTTATCGCCTATTGCTCGTGAGCACACCATAAGGAGGTTGTATGAAGTTGTTCTGTTTAAGTCATTTCATGTTAGTGTGGAAGTAGAAAAGTTGTTCTACTTTCAAAGAGCTTTCCTCTAACAAATTCCAGGCTTTAGTAAAATTCTGTTACCGGGTAGATTACAAAGGAAAATTTAGCCAGGTGGTGGGGAGGTGAAGGGATAAATAATTCAACTCACTCCATGGCAGACAGATCCATGTCTACCTCCTCGCCATTCATCAGTGGAATCTTCTTCTTCTTGTTTCTGTAGACAACGGATATAAGACAGCTCAGTATATAAATAATACAGTCTGAGAGATTCCAACCCTGTACACCCCTACAAAAAAAAAATATATACATGATCTTGGTTTCTCCCGGTTAGGGAAATGTCCTCACTTCCTCTTCAAGAACAAGACAACCTGTAGGTAGTGATGGTCATGTCTAGAAGAGCTCACAGAGTAGCATGTGATCAGTTTGGCCATGATCATGTGCTAAAGCAAGAGGTGGTCACAACAAATCAGAGCTTTGCAAATATATCAGTTAATCAAACTAATCACATGCTGTATTAGTTCTCCTACACATGACCATCAGTAGTTGTGAGGGATAATCTCAATGAAGACACAGATAGCAATACATTCCACAAAAAGGTTTCAGTCCTGGATGCAGGTGGGTTGAGCACCAGCATTTGACAATCACATCTGCTATAGTGGGTTGGTGGTGGCCTGGAAATCCAGTGCTGATGCCAACATTGAGCCATCTGTATAGCTGGCTGACCAAAAAGATTACGGTAGAGGGCAGAGTAACAGGAGGCGCCCAGAACGATCAACGGTGTCTCAGTAATAGCGATATCTTTCTTAGAATAGCAAGGTAAAACGAAATATAGATAAATAGACTGGTCCTACCTTAATGATTTAGTAGGCCTTGGTGGAATCAATAAAAGACTTTAGTGCTCAATAAATGTCTGTTATTCCACCAAGGCCTACTTAATCTTTAAAGAGACTCCGTAACAAAAATTGCATCCTGTTTTTTATCATCCTACAAGTTCCAAAAGCTATTCTAATGTGTTCTGGCTTACTGCAGCATTTTCTACTATCACAGTCTCTGTAATAGATCAATGTATCTTTCCCTTGTCAGACTTGTCAGCCTGTGTCTGGAAGGCTGCCAAGTTCTTCAGTGTTGTGGTTCTGTGATGCATCTCCCCCCTCCAGGCCCCTCTCTGCACACTGCCTGTGTGTTATTTAGATTATGGCAGATTCTCTCTTCTCTCTTATCTTTTACAAGCTGGATAAATCGTCCTCTGAGCTGGCTGGGCTTTCACATACTGAAGAATTACAGACAAGGGCAATGCTGTTTGCAGGAAGAAACGAGCAGCCTGAAACTTCAGTGCATGAGAACAGGGGGAAAGAAACACACAAATGATCTCTTGAGATTCAAAAGGAAGGGTGTATACAGCCTGCTTGTGTATGGATGTATTTTCTATGTGTACATCAACCTACTTCCTGTTTTGGTGGCCATTTTGTTTGTTTATAAACAAACTTTTTAAAACTGTTTTTAACCACTTTTAATGCGGCGAGGAGCGGCGAAATTGTGACAGAGGGTAATAGGAGATGTCCCCTAACGCACTGGTATGTTTACTTTTGTGCGATTTTAACGATACAGATTCTCTTTAAGGTAGGACCAGTCTATTTATCTATATTTGGTTATACCTTGCTTTTCTAAGAAAGATATCGCTATTATTGAGACATAATTGATCGTTCTGGGCGCCTCCTATTACTCTAATTGTTACCCCGTTCTTGGGGAGTCAACCACCTTGGGTGGTTCTTTTTAAGGAGCTGCGACCTTCACCCAACAATTACAAGGCCGAGTGGAGACGGTACTTCTCCACATGCTAGCTCTGAGTGGTTGTCTCTTGTCCGCAAACCTGCTTTGTGAGAATTTTTCTTAATTCATAAAGATTACGCTCCGAATAATAGAGATAATACACTAGAGTGGGCTCCTGGTCTTCTCCTGTTTTTTTGTTTTTCTACAAGTCCGGATTACGGTAAAGGGCCAGTGGACTGCAGAGATGACCTCAAAGGAATGGATGAAGACTACAAAGACTAAACGTCAGTAAAGGCTGGGGTGAGAAGTTCAAGGGTGAATTAGGGATAAGGGAGGTGGAGGGTTAGCTTAGTCGGGGCCAGAGGATTAGGAATGATTTCCCAGTGTAAAATAAACAATAGTAATTTATGCTTTGAACTCCATTTCCTTGTGGTACACGGTCGCATGATTATGCCTACAGGAAGACACTGATGCATGCTGGGAAAGAAATCCAGTATCACCAGATGGTACATTTATTTCCCAGCATTCATCTTCGATGTCAGCTTCCTATAGGCATAATCAAGTGACTGCAGACAAGGGAAAACAAAAGTGAAACTTTTGCTCTGCAAAACAAAACAAAAAATATTTTTAATGTTATTTCTTTTGTGCTGCAGGGAGTTCAGGGGAAGCAGGCTTCAATTTATATAGTGAAAGTACTGCTTTACTGATTTTGCCTGGAGCCCCACTTTACAATCACAGATGTAAGTCCTCTGTATAGAATTTAGACAGCAGGTTCGCCTTAGCCTATGCACATATAAGCTGCCTTCTGTTTATAGAAGATTAAGCGTGTATTACAGAACAGGACCCCCAGCTGGGGACTAAGTGGAAACACATGCGCTATTAAGACACTTCAAACTGTATCAACATTGAGTAAAGACGTAATAAAGTTTCAAGCCGGGCCCGCAGCTCTGTACTTCATTATTTATACAAGACACGCGAGGGAAATAAAAACAAAGAACGGGGCAGACGCAGGACAAGAGGCCCTGCCCGAATCCTCCATCTCCGCTCCTCACCTCCTGCTCTTGGAGTGACAGGGAATGTCATGCTTCAGACTGTTCTCCTCAATCTGTAACGTGTGGTTAAAGGATCCATCCAGCTCCTGAACGGTTACTTTAAGGGGACCCTAAAAAAAAGAAACAAAATCAGAATTAAAAAAAAAATCTTCTCTCAAATGGGTTTTCCACTTTTGACCCTCGTATTACAGATTTAGCAGAAGTGCCACTTGTGTCAGCGCCAATCACGGTGTCATCAGATGTAGCTTAGAACTTGTATGAAAGCAGTTTAACCTCTTCCACACTATACGGATTTTTACTATTTGTGATTACTGTGATTGGCTCACAGCGGTCACAGGGTCAGTATCTGGTGAAATTGGCTCCTGACCAGCGCATGGAGCTCAGCTGTCACTAGACAGCTGGGTTTAATGGTTTATATTGTTCAGGTTCACATTCAGAACATGGTCACCCACACCACACTTCAGCACTGAACCTGTGGACAGGGTCATGGGGAGCTCACCTTGGTCCGGTTGACATTAGCCTTATCCTTATGGAGGTAAAGGAATCCTATGTTAAAGTAAACCTGTAGGTAGAAAAAGACCCTGGGGGGCAATTCCCTTGAGGAAGTGGAAGTCTCCGGATCCTAATGAGGCTTCCTGTCCTTTTCAGCCTCGGGGACCCAGTGCTGGCAGCCCAAGAACGTCTCACACGGCAATATTTATAATCTGTGCAGGCGCAGTACAAGCTTCCTCCTCAGGCTCTGGCGGAAATAGCAGAGCTGGATCGGGTTCACTCTACTGCGCAGACGAAGGTGCGACTCGTGCTAACCACTACGCCACCATGCTGCCCACTAAATGTATAAAGGAGGAGGGTTGCATTACAGACTCAACCTACACTACAGCATCTGCTGTCCCGCTCTGTCCTATCAGCAGTCTGCAGACAGTGCTGTGTAGTGGACTGTTTAAACTACAGGACTGACTGGTAAGAACTGTGTTTACACTATACAAATCCTAGAAATCAAGTACATTAGATGTTAAGCCAATGAGGGCAGGGCTCTACCTCCAATTGCTTCTTACTTTTACTGTACATGTTCTGCCACTAAAAAGTGCTGTTTGTTCTTTCTGTGCTGATAGTGTAGGTACATTTGCTAGTATACAGAAACCACAATAACAATAATGCGGTCGTATGGCTTTACCACATATTTCTGCGTTCCAGAGGAAGTGCAGTCCTGCTTGATCTCCAGCTCCAAAACATTCCTCTTCCTATTAAAAGCAAAAGTGCCGTAAAACTTCACCACACCGCTCTGGTCTCTGGAAGGCGAGGTTAAGGCTTCTCCACACAAGAAAGTGAGATCAAATCCTGACTATTCCGCCACAGGATTTTAAATCCCATTAAAAAGACATTATTTTAATTATTTACACAGAAAAAAAATGTAAAAAAAAAATTAAAAATAAATTAAAAAAAGCTTTTATTTAAATAAAAAAAAGGCAACTATCAGATGCACCAATATTCTCAGATTCTCATTTCCACCTCACTAGACACCTGCTGTCTACTCCCCCATCTTCCTGCAGGTCTGAAGCCACGCCTCTCTACTAAAAACTTTCGTTAATGGGGAGGTTGGGGCTGGGAATACAGACTAAAGGCCCATACGTACTACGTGATTAAGATTTTTCTGACAGGCTTCTTTTGAGACAAGCGATTATACGAACCAACGTTTGACGACGTGCAGCAATAATGACCGTCACAGCAAATCGGATCTTTAAAAAAAGCCAATGGGTACCGTATTAAAAAAGAAAAAGTCAGATACTCACCTAAGGAGAGGGAAGGCTCGGTCCTAATGAGCCTTCCTCTCCTCTCCCGGTGCCCTCGGTGCTGCGCTGGCTCCCCCGTTCGCGTCCGCCGCCGCAGGGACTTCGGAGGTCTTCGGGAGCACTCGGGCTTCCGAAGACGGGCCGCTCCATACTACGTATGCGCGAATGCGTCATAGAGGGCGCTCGCGCATGCGTAGTATGGAGCGGCCGCTTCATCGGGAGCCCGAGTGCTCCTGAAAGCTCCCGAAGGCATGCGGAAGTGGCAGTATTTGACCGAACTGGTCGAATACTGCCACGGGGGATCCTGCGCGGGACCGGGCACCGGGAGAGGAGGGGGAAGGCTCATTAGGAGCGAGCCTTCCCTCTCCTTAGGTGAGTATCTGACTTTTTCTTTTTTAATACGGTAAACATTCACTTTAAAGGATACCCGAGGTGACATGTGACATGATGAGATAGACATGGGTATGTACAGTGCCTAGCACACAAATTACTAGGCTGTGTTCCTTTTTTTCTTTCCGTGCCTGAAAGAGTTAAATATCAGGTATGTAAGTGGCAGTTCCTGTCAGACTACAGTGTGACCCTCACTGATAAGAAATTACAACTATAAAGCACTTCCCTAGCAGAAAATGGCTTCTGAGAGCAGGAAAGAGATAAAAAGGGTCAATAGTTCATAGACGTTAGCTCTGGCATACTTCAATGAATGTGCCATTGAGCAAAAGCAGTAAAACAGTAAAAACGTAAAAAGTAAGATTTAAATATAAAATAAGACTGGAATATCTTAAAAAGTCATTTTTAGGAGGAGGAGGATAGATATAATTGTTTATTTCATTCGTTTATTTTCAACTCGGGTGTCCTTTAAAGGAAACCTTAGCTGAGCAACTATAAAAGTTACATATCTGGGGCTTCCTCCAGCCCTATCCACATGGAGTGCTCCCACGTCGCCTTCCTCAGCCTTCTGTATCGCCGGTACCGGGACCTGTAACTTCAGCCAGTCGCGGCCAGTCTGCGCAAGAGAACTGCACGCTCTATGATTCTCTCCAGCAGCTGCCGGAGAGATACGTAGAGGGCGCACTTCTCTTATGTCAGACTAACCGTGACTGGCTGGTCACGGGACCCGGTACCGAAGAGGGAGAAGACGGAGGACGGGGCGTGGGAGCAATCCATGCGGATAGGGCTGGAGGAAGCCCCAGATATGTACAAAACTTTTATAGTTGCTCAGCTCTGGTACACTTTAAGATCTCTGATAAATCCCGCACAAAGTACGGCGATCGCACGTGCTGTCACATGTTCCTGCCGGCAGGAAGATGGATTGGGGAACACTCGTTGTCGGGGGATGTCGCTGTGATCCATCTTCCTGCATCATTAAGTGAGTATTCAGCATTAGGACACTGGAGAGATTTTGCACTGCAAATAGCAGTTAAGCTTAAGGCCCCGTTCACACTGCACGCGTTTGTGTCCGTTTTTAAGGTACGCGTTTTGTGTGCGTTTTGCGAGGGCCAGAAAAATCAATGCAAAGGTATGGCCCTCGTTCACATATACGCGTGGCAAACGTATGCGTGGCAGAAACGCATAGTTGGATGCATTTCTGTGCGTCGCGCACAGAAACGCATTATAATGAAAGTCAATGGGCGCGCACTAAAAACGCATGGCATGCGTTTTTGTATGCGTATTCGGAGGTGCGTTTCTCGTCGGAAGTGTAGCTGACTCTTCCAGGTATGATCAAAAACGCATAAGGAAAAAACGCATACAAACGCATTACAAAAACGCGTACAAACGCGTACAAACGCATGCGTTTTTCCAGTGCGTTTACTACATGCGTTCTGCACGTTTTCCACATGCACATAATATGAACAGGGCCTTACTGAATTTGGCTATGAGAATGCAATGGCCAGTGCTTCCATAGTGTCAAAACTGGGCCATTGCCAAGGGACCCAAGTTCCTTAGGGGCACCACAAGTCAGAGATCAAAAAATTACTGTCAGTACAGCATGAAAATGTAAGGGGCCACACATTTATTTTTGCCCAGGGTTACATTTTACGTAAAAACGTCCCTGGCAATGGCGATTTTAAGCAGGGAAGATACAAAGCTTTGCTTTATCCCCAATCTACCTTTTGCAGTGGGAGGGATAGGAATGAACAGAAACCTGTGAACCGTCCACACCGGAGGTGTGAGACCTAAGGAGGCTGCCATATTTATTTCCTTTTAAACAATACCAGTTGCCTGGCAGTCCTGCTGATCTTTCTGCTCAGTAGGGTCTAAATCACACACCTGAAACAAGAATGCAGCTAATCTTGTCAGATTTGTCATATACACCTGATCTGCATGCTTGTTAAGGCGCTAGAGCAGAGGATTAGCAGGACAACCAGGCAACGTGCATTATTTAAAAGGAAATAAACATGTCAGCCTACATATCGCGCTCGCTTCGGGTTGCCTTTAAACTGTGGCGCCACAGCCAGGAGAAGCAATGGAAAATGCAGGCAATATATTTTAATGGCACATCTCTTCCAGGACAAGATTCTGACAATAGGTCATTCTCTTCCTGGTATGGCATTCATCAAAAATCAGGAAAAAACTAAGCAGAGCACACTGTGCGCACACAAGTACAGCATGCACACAAGGCAGGAGGATCTGTCAGGAACAAGCAGATAAGGACACATTATAACTGAACGCTGGGATTTTCCAGCTAACTGAGCAAACTAGCCTTGTTCTGTAATGATGCCGCCATAGCCCAATCTCACTGTTTACTGAGCCTTTATTGTCCAATACATTCTGTACTTGTGAAAACAAAAAAACTGTGCTTTTTGTACGTATTTGTATCACGTCAAGCCTGATGGAACGGGGCAAAGTATCTTTTAAAGCTGGTGCCACAAGAGAGAAGGGTTTAAAAGTGCTAAAAGGGTTTAAAGAGACTCCGTAGCAAAAATTGCATCCTGTTTTTTATCATCCTACAAGTTCAAAAATCTATTCTAATGTGTTCTGGCTTACTGCAGCACTTTATACTATCACTGTCTCTGTAATAAATCAATGTACCTTTCCCCTGTCAGACTTGTCGGCCTGTGTCTGGAAGGCTGCCAAGTTCTTCAGTGTTGTGGTTCTGCTATGAACTCCCCCTTCCAGGCCCCTCTATGCACACTGCCTGTGTGTTATTTAGGATTAGAGCAGCTTCTCTCTTATCTTTTACAAGCTGGATAAATCGTCCTCTGAGCTGGCTGGGCTTTCACATACTGAAGAATTACAGACAAGGGCAAAGCTGTTTGCAGGAAGAAACAAGCAGCCTGAAACTTCAGTGCATGAGAACAGGGGGAAAGAAACACACAAATGATCTCTTTTATTATTATTATTTAGTATCTATATAGCGCCGACATATTACGCAGCGCTGTACAGTGTATATATATATCGTCACTAACTGTCCCTCAAAGGAGCTCACAATCTAATCCCTACCATTGCCATATGTGTATATTATGTAGTGTAAGTACTGTAGTCTAGGGCCAATTTTTAGGGGGAGCCAATTAACTTATCTGTATGTTTTTGGAATGTGGGAGGAAACCGGAGTGCCCGGAGGAAACCCACGCAGACACGGAGAGAACATACAAACTCTTTGCAGATAGTGCCCTGGCCGGGATTCGAACCAGGGACCCAGCGCTGCAAGGCGAGAGAGCTAACCACTACGCCACCGTGCTCTTGAGATTCAAAAGGAAGGCTGTATACAGCCTGCTTGTGTATGGATGTATTTTCTATGTGTGGACATACTGTACATCAACCTACTTCCTGTTTTGGTGGCCATTTTGTTTGTTTATAAACAAACTTTTTAAAACTGTTTTTAACCACTTTTAATGCGGCGAGGAGCGGCGAAATTGTGTCAGAGGGTAATAGGAGATGTCCCCTAACACACTGGTATGTTTAATTTTGTGCGATTTTAACAATACAGATTCTCTTCAAAGTGAATCAAGCACCATTTTTAGCACCCAAGGCATCTCAATAGCCCACCCGGTCTGCAGAGATTTCAGGAAGCTAAGGACTTAAGTAACTGTTTTATTGCACTCATTAGCCCTCCTGGCGGTTTATTAAAATCCGCCAGGGGGCAGCAAAGCCGTTTTTCAAAAAAAAAAAAAAAATTTTCATGTAGCGAGACAAGGTCTCGCTACATGATAGCCGCTGCTCAGCGGCATCCCCCCAGCCCCTCCGATCACCTCTGGCGATCGGAGTTTAGGAGATCCCGTTCAAAGAACGGGATCTCCTGGAGGGCTTCCCCCGTCGCCATGGCGACGGGCGGGATGACGTCACCGACGTCCTTGACGTCAAAGGGGACTCCGATCCACCCCACAGCGCTGCCTGGCACTGATGGGCCAGGCAGCGCACGGGGTCTGGGGGGGCGGCTGTGGCGCAACGGATAGGCGGCGATTGGATTGCACACGCAGCTAGCAAAGTGCTAGCTGTGTGTAGCAAAAAAAAAAAAAATTATGCAAATCGGCCCAGTGGGGCCTGAGCGGTGCCTTCCGGCGGCATAGCCCGAGCTCAGCTCGGGCTTACCGCCAGGAAGGTTAAAAGAAGTAAACAATACCTTTTCATCAACAGAGTGGGGTGAGTAATGACGACATTTTCAAACAGCTTATCCAGAGGGAAGGTGTGAAGATAGCATTTGTGACTTCTGTAAATAAGGAAAGCTAGAAGGGGAGAGGGGACTATTACCCATTAACAGCCAGGAGAAATGCCAGGGAAAGAAAGGGTGCTTAGTTCCCTTTAAAAAGTGGAAATCCAGCCAAATCTGTTAAAGGCCAGGTGCCCACTAGAACAATTTGGAAATCACTTGCGATTTCCGAATTGCAGAAGTATCGCAAATTTTTCTGCAATTCCCAGGCTGCTCAAGAAAAGGCTCTCATTGCCTCGTATAGCAATGCTATGGGATAGCACCCAAAATGTTGCAAGGCATCACTCCACATTCGCAACGCTGCTGTGGAATCATTCCCATAGCATTCCATTAGTGCATCGCTTTGCCAATCGCCAGAGATCAACAAGTGCTGCTGGTGGGACATTTACAAAGTAGATTGAATGTTTTATTGTCCCTGCTCAATGGCAATCTATTAAGTGTGCCAGTTAAAATACTTGATGTGATTTGCCTTCTTAAAACAGAAGTAAAATTGCAATAATTCAGCTATAAGTGAACTTAGCTGAATTACCGTATATACTCGCAAGCAAGCCGAATTTTAAGTTGGGGGGGGTCGGCTTGCTTGCGAGTGATGTGCCTGAGGGTCGGGCCGCCGAACCAACCCCCCCCCCCCCCCCCCGCTGCTATTACCTTAGCTCCGCGGCTTCCTATTCCCCTGTCCTGCTCTTAATTAAACAGCAGCTCGCCCCATGGTGGCTGCTGCGTGATGACGGAGGAAGTGCAGAGAGAGGTTCCCATAGTAACCAGGAAGCCGCTCTCTGCGACTTCCTCCGTCATCATCACGCAGCAGCCACCGTGGGGCGAGCTGCTGTTTAAGAGCAGGACAGGGGAATAGGAAGCCGCGGAGCTAAGGTAATAGCAGCGGCAGCGGGGGGAAGGGGGGGACACTAAACTCGCTATCCTGGGCACTTGTACAAGCTATACTGGGCATGATACTAGCTATCTTGGGCACTATACTAGCTATCCTGGGCACTATACTAGCTATCCTGGGCACTATACTAGCTATACTGGGCACTATACTAGCTATACTGGGCACTATCCTGGGCACGATACTAGCTATCCTGGGCACAATACTAGCTATCCTGGGTACTATCCTGGGCACGATACTAGCTATACTGGGCACTATCCTGGGCACTATACTAGCTATCCTGGGCACTATACTAGCTATCCTGGGCACTATACTAGCTATACTGGGCACGATACTAGCTATCCTGGGCACTATACTAGCTATCCTGGGCACTATACTAGCTATCCTGGGCACTTTACAAGCTATACTGGGCATGATACTAGCTATCCTGGGCACTATACTAGCTATCCTGGTCACTATACTAGCTATCCTGGGAACTTTACTAACTATACTGAGGCACTACCTTCCCATACTGGGCACTATACTAGTTATACTGGGACACACTGGGGGGGGGGGGGGGGGATCATGCGGCAAGCATTTCCTACCCCCGGCTTATATGAGGGTCAATCATTTTTTCCTGGTTTTTCAGGCAAAAGTTGGGGGGTCGGCTTATATGTGGGTCGGCTTGCTTGCGAGTATATACGGTACTGCAAGTTTCCTTCTGATATAAGAAGGCAAATCACACCAAGCATTGCTTATTAGTAGGAGGGCTTTTCAGTCTCTTTTATCCCCCTATACACTCTGGTTTGGGTCACCACGAGCTGCTTGGTTACTCTGTTAAAATACATGAACTATTTGACCTAAACACATTAACTATTGACGTTTTTCTATCTCCCTGCAGCACCTACTGAGGACCTCCTATGACTCTCTGCTAACCCAGGCCTTTGTATAGAACCAGCTTAACCTACTTTCACCCATTTTGCTTTGAAATAATTTGGCGTCAATGGGAGCCTTAGATTTGGCGACACATATAGCCATTACTAGTGACCCATTAATAGGTGACAGGTCTGCAGGAAGTCCAACATGGTTCATCAAACCCATTAATAGGTGAGAGGTCTGCAGGAAGTCCAACATGGTTCATCAAATCTTTGATGCAAACAACAGTCTTAAAAACTTTGCAAGCTTTTTAGTAAAGCTTGTTGGTCTTCTATTTAAATTCAACAACTCGCATCCCCCCTGCACGTTCCGGAGATGTGAGTGGCATGTTCATCCATGCCCCCCCTCCGGAGCTGTAAGTGGCATGTTCATCCCTGTCCCCCCACACACCCTCATGGAGCTGTGTGTGTAATTATAATTTACAGCATATGCAGGTGTATTAAGCTGTGCCCCCTGTTGGCATATGTCTCCCTCCCGCTGGAGCCACGTGGTTTGCTGTCACCCCCCGCCAGAGCAGTGCGGTTCAGCTGAGACCCCCCCATAGGCATATGCCCCCCTCTAGACAGAGCAGCATGTCACTTGTTTCCTCAGCCAGGATTTATCTACACCTCGTCTGTCTGCTCTCTGTGACCCTTTGCAGTGGCGCATGTAATCTGAGGAGCCACTAGAGGGCGTCATAGAAATAAGACGGACAGACAAAGTAAAGATTAATCCTGGCGGTGAAAACCAGTGAGGACGCTGCATATGCCGGGGAACACAATTACACATAATGCTCTCTACCGGCGGGGGACTCAGCTGAACATGCTGCTCCGGCGGGTGTTGACAGCTAACATACATTTGAAGGGTATGCTGCAGTTACCTGTCCAGTTTTGGTGAGTGTGGTCTTCTTCGGCTGTCCCGTGCAGACTCTGTACCCATCTCCTAGCATCAAGCTATGTCAACATTTTTAGTAAGACTGTCTGGGCTTGATAGATTAACCCCCTTTCTGACAGTACTGAGGAAAATACCTTCAGATGAAAACACAGACCGCAATAAAAACCCACAACTTTGGCAGTATCAACAGGACTACTTTAAACTGTAGTATAGTAAAGCAACCACAAGATGTCACTGTCTGTAGAATGATGTGAAGATCTCTATGGTATTGTGATTTCCTGTATTCATTCTGTGTTCCTCTCTGTTCTAAGTAACCTGTATTATCTGATGGTTGTGTATGATTTAACAATAACATTTCTATAGCGCTTTTCTCCCATAGGACTCAAAGCGCTTAGGCTCTCTCAGTTTCAGAGATTGGTAGTAAGATGAAGTATTCTCACAACATAAATTATATTTCTGCAAATGCCAAACTGAGCAGGTGGGTTTTCAGTCTGGATTTAAACACATCCAGAGATGGAGCTGTCCTGATCTGCTGTGGTAGGGAGTTCCATAACGTAGGAGCAGCATGACAGAAGGCTCTGGGACCAAAAGCTTCCAGGTGGACTCTGGGTATGACTAGATTATTAGAACCTGTGGACCTGAGATTGCGGGGATTGCTACGTAGCTGCAACATTTCTTTCATGTATCCAGGGCCCAGATTATGCAGTGATTTAATAGCACTTTAACTGGAGTAGGGCTTTAATAGAGCTCGGAGTAACATCTCTAGCACATGGCTGCTCATAGTGCTAGCAGTGATGAGTTATGGTGAGAAGGATACACCCATTGCTTTATAAGAGGCTGAATGTCTTTTCCAGACACATTGGAGATGGATTTCAGAAAACCAGATGTGGAAACCAACATCTGACTCCACATGTGGGACTGGAACTTCTGCGATGAGGCTGTGCTGGCCAGGCTTAAAAGCTTATTGAAAACCTGGAGGAAAAAAAATAGAAGACAGCTGCGGTTAGTAAGATGTGTGATCGCTACACAGAGCTGGGCAGCAACATGAAAGGAAACAAAACAGCAACACATCAGAGGCATGGCAGGCTGGTACAGCGGCTGTAACAATTACTGACTGTTCATGCTTACGCTGAGTGTGTGTTCAGAAGAGATAGCGCTAAAGAGAAACAGGAGAACCTAATAAATTATTCAGAATACCTATTGCAACCTTAAAGAGAACCTGTAAGAAAAAAAAAAAAAGAGCCCCCTGGGGGATACTTAGCTTGGGAGGGGAAAGCCTCTGGATCCTAATGAGATTTCCCCCTTCTTCCTGTGAAGTACGGATCCAGAGTTGGGACCCCCAGACGGCGATATTTACCTTTGCGCTCCAGTGCAGGTGCACTTCCCCCTCGGGCTTCAGTGGAAATAGCTAAGCCCGATTGGGTCAGCTCTACTGCCCAGGCATCTCGCCGCCTGCAAAGTAGAGTGGACCCGATCTGGCTTTGCTATTTCCGCCTGGAATCCAAGGGGGTAGATGGTACTGAGCCTAAACTGGATCCGAAAGGTAAATATGGCTGCATGCTGCAGGCCGCCGACAAGCTTCTCTGTGTTTTTTCCGGAGTTGCCACAGTTAGGGAGGTTTCCGGGGAATGCCAGCACTACACAGAAGGATGGGGAAAGCCTCATTAGGATCCAGAGGCTCTCTCTTTTTTTTTTTCTTACAGGTTCTCTTTAATTATCCTAGTTTCAGAGTCAGAAATGCTTTTCCTATCTATATATTGCTGTATATTGGTATGTATTTCTGCTCTCCTGGTGGCCTGTGGCCGATGCTGTCACGCTGCCTTCTGCCCCAGAGCAGATCAAAACTGCCAGGCAACTGGTATTGTGTAACCTACCTGGCAGTATGCCTGACTCATCCAGGGAAAAATAGCTGAAAAACGGTATGCATGAGTCATGCTCGTCCAGCAGTGCCTGTCTTAGGGCCAGTGCACACCAAAAACTGCTAGCGGATCCGCAAACGCTAGCGGTTTTTGAAGCAGATTTTCAGAGCGATTCTAGGCATGTTTAGAGCGATTCTCTAAACATGCCTAGCGTTTTTTGGAGAGTTTTTATGTAGCAGATTTATATTTTGTTATAGTAGAGCTGTAACTGAACAACTTCTTTAAAACAAAATGCTTGGAAACCGCTCTGATTTAGCGATTTTCAGAGCAGTTTTCCACTTTCCTATACTTAACATTGAGGCTAAATCGCCTCAGAAATCACAAAAATGCTGCAGGACCCAAGTTTGTGTGTCGGGAAAAAACGAACTGCTCTGGTGTGCTCCATCCCATTGAAATACATTAGCAAACTACCCCCAAGCATTAAAAAAAAAAAAAAAAAAAAAAAACTCCCAGAACTGCTCTTAATGTGCACGAGCTCTAGAGGGTTCTGTTTTTTCGCATGCATTTTTCGCAGTAAAATTTGCGTTTGTATACACATTTTCACATGCTCTGGAAACCTGCATGTGAAAACTTGCACACGAAACAAGAATTTTAATGTGAAAAACAGCACGTTTTCTGCCACAAAGTTGAAGAGTGCGGAATAAGACCTGGCAGAAAGGGAAAATTAAATTACATTCATTTTTTTTACATGATTTTGCATTTGAAACCTCAAAATGTATACTAGACCCTTGCTTGACGCATTTTGTTATTATACAGGCAAATATTTCATGAAAATAAATGGAAACTTTTTTTGCACAGAAATCCAGGAGAAATTGAATGCCAGGGAGGTTATAAAAAAAATACTATAAGTATGGCATCCTCCATATTCCTCTCAGTATACTTGTCATTTAAAGAGGAACTGTAACCAAGGATTGATCTTCAATGCAATCAGTAGCTGACACCCTCTTTCCCATGATAAATCTTTACCTTTTCTCAAATAGATCAGGGGGGTCTATATGGCTGATACTGTGGTGAAACCCCTCTTACAGTGTGATGTCAGGGCCTAGGTCCTAACATCACACTGTGGGAGCCTTGTTGCATTGTGGGAAATAACAACCTTTTTTTGCCTATCGCATTGTTAGGGGGTGTGGTTTTAGATAATAGCAGCTGGTGCTGTCTGTTTTTTGCATGTCTGCCAGTAGTAAAGATTATGACGTGCAGGTCGATTGTGGATCAAACAATATGAACAAATGACATGGAGAATATCAATCTTTTCTTGATCTCTCTTCTATTTTTTAACTTCTCACTTTGCAACGTATTGATTTATTTTTTTCTACTTTTTGACAAAGTTCCTTTTTAACCTTTTTTTAGCCTGGACCAGAATAATGATAGATTTGCTGTGGGTTATACCTCCGTTTAACACCACCAGCACAGCAAGTCCAATCGCTGCACGAGTCAGAGCAGTGGAGCTCGTCTCCATCCGCAGATCGCTCTGTGCGTCTCACACAGGCGTTCCGCCATCGCGTTTTCCAGTACTTCACTATTCTGCATCAAGATTAGCCAGTGTCAATAGCTAGCTCCATTTACTTTGGAGGTATTCCCCTGTCTGAGCAGCAAGGCATGGATGGGCTCCTCCAGCACTTGTTAAATCATCCTGTCATTAGCGTCCTCCAGCCATGTAATAGAAGTACGGTGTTGCCCGACACGCATTTACTGATGGATCCACCAAACACCTAGAGAAGAAAGTGGAAACGTTTTTTCCAGCAGCCAATGGCACCTACTGTTGTCATCCCCATAATCCTGAACAGCAGACGCTAAGAATGACATAGGTTGCCTCTGTGTGAAATGAGAGAGTGAGGCATCACAGAACACGCCGGGTCTGGTCTAGACACTGAAAGCCAGGGATGAAGCCCATAATCCAGCCCTGGACTAGTAAGAGGCGTTTTCATTGGTGTCCCGACTTATGAAAATCTTCAAGAATTGTGAAGATGTGGGAAATACGACTGAGCCAGCTGGATTGTCGGGGTGATAATCCTAAATACTAGCATGGCTGAATATCAATAGCAATGCAAGCAGTACATTCAATTACCATCTAAAGAGGCCCACATCAAGACGGGGCTTCTCTCAGCTTCTTCTGCTGCAGGCTTGTAGAGTAGTGACTAGTCTATTGCTATGGTGCAAGGAAGAGTGACAATGCCCAGCGCATGGTGGAGAGGCTTCTAGTGGGCGGGATGAGTAGGCGGAGTGGCTTCTGGTGAGCAGGATGAGTAGGCGGAGTGGCTTCTGGTGAGCAGGATGAGTAGGCGGAGCAGCTTCTGGTGGGCGGGATGAGTAGGCGGAGCAGCTTCTGTTGGGTGGGACGAGTAGGCGGAGGGGCTTCTGGTGGGTGGGATGAGTAGGCGGAGTGGCTTCTGGTGGGTGGGATGAGTAGGCGGAGTGGCTTCTGGTGGGTGGGACGAGTAGGCGGAGCAGCTTTTGGTGGGTGGGATGAGTAGGCGGAGTGGCTTCTGGTGAGCTGGATGAGCAGGCAAAGTGGTTTCTGGCAGGCAGGATGAGTAGATGGAGTGGCTTCAGGTGGGTGGGATGAGTAGGCGGAGCAGCTTCTGGTGAGCAGGATGAGTAGGCAGAGTGGCTTCTGGTGAACAGGATGAGTAGGCAGAGTGGCTTCTGGCAGGCAGGATGAGTAGGCGGAGCAGCTTCTGGTGGGGGGGATGAGTAGGTGGAGTGGCTTCTGGTGGGTGGGACGAGTAGGCGGAGCAGCTTCTGGTGGGGGGGACGAGTAGGCAGAGCAGCTTCTGGTGGGGGGGACGAGTAGGCAGAGCAGCTTCTGGTGGGGGGGGGGGGACGAGTAGGCAGAACAGCTTCTGGTGGGTGGGATGAGTAGGAGGAGCAGCTTCTGGTGGGTGGGATGAGTAGGCGGAGCAGCTTCTGGTGGGTGGGATGAGTAGGCGGAGTGGCTTCTGGTCGGTGGGACGAGTAGGCGGAGTGGCTTCTGGTGAACAGGATGAGTAGGCGGAGTGGCTTCTGGTGAACAGGATGAGTAGGCAGAGTGGCTTCTGGCAGGCAGGATGAGTAGGCGGAGATGCTTCTGGTGGGCGGGATGAGTAGGCGGAGCAGCTTCTGGTGGGTGGGATGAGTAGGCGGAGCAGCTTCTGGTGGGTGGGATGAGTAGGCGGAGCAGCTTCTGGTGGGTGGGATGAGAAGGCGGAATGGCTTCTGGTGGGTGGGATGAGTAGGCGGAATGGCTTCTGGTGGGTGGGATGAGTAGGCGGAGTGGCTTCTGGTGGGTGGGACGAGTAGGCGGAGCAGCTTTTGGTGGGTGGGATGAGTAGGCGGAGTGGCTTCTGGTGAGCTGGATGAGCAGGCAAAGTGGCTTCTGGCAGGCAGGATGAGTAGATGGAGTGGCTTCAGGTGGGTGGGATGAGTAGGCGGAGCAGCTTCTGGTGAGCAGGATGAGTAGGCAGAGTGGCTTCTGGTGAACAGGATGAGTAGGCAGAGTGGCTTCTGGCAGGCAGGATGAGTAGGCGGAGCAGCTTCTGGTGGGGGGATGAGTAGGTGGAGTGGCTTCTGGTGGGTGGGACGAGTAGGCGGAGCAGCTTCTGGTGGGGGGGACGAGTAGGCAGAGCAGCTTCTGGTGGGGGGGACGAGTAGGCAGAGCAGCTTCTGGTGGGGGGGGGGGGGGGGGGGGGGGCGAGTAGGCAGAACAGCTTCTGGTGGGTGGGATGAGTAGGAGGAGCAGCTTCTGGTGGGTGGGATGAGTAGGCGGAGCAGCTTCTGGTGGGTGGGATGAGTAGGCGGAGTGGCTTCTGGTCGGTGGGACGAGTAGGCGGAGTGGCTTCTGGTGAACAGGATGAGTAGGCGGAGTGGCTTCTGGTGAACAGGATGAGTAGGCAGAGTGGCTTCTGGCAGGCAGGATGAGTAGGCGGAGATGCTTCTGGTGGGCGGGATGAGTAGGCGGAGCAGCTTCTGGTGGGTGGGATGAGTAGGCGGAGCAGCTTCTGGTGGGTGGGATGAGTAGGCGGAGCAGCTTCTGGTGGGTGGGGTGAGAAGGCGGAATGGCTTCTGGTGGGTGGGATGAGTAGGCGGAATGGCTTCTGGTGGGTGGGATGAGTAGGCGGAGCAGCTTCTGGTGGGTGGGACGAGTAGGCAGAGTGGCTTCTGGCAGACAGGATGAGTAGGCGCAGCAGCTTCTGGTGGGCGGGATAAGTAGGTGGAGTGGCTTCTGGGGGGTGGGACGAGTAGGCAGAGTGGCTTCTGGTGAACAGGATGAGTAGGCGGAGTGGCTTCTGGTGAACAGGATGAATAGGCGGAGTGGCTTCTGGTGAACAGGATGAGTAGGCGGAGTGGCTTCTGGTGAACAGGACGAGTAGGTGGAGTGGCTTCTGGTGAACAGGATGAGTAGGCAGAGTGGCTTCTGGTGAACAGGACGAGTAGGCGGAGTGGCTTCTGGTGAACAGGACGAGTAGGCAGAGTGGCTTCTGGTGAACAGGACGAGTAGGCAGAGTGGCTTCTGGTGAACAGGATGAGTAGGCGGAGTGGCTTCTGGTGAACAGGACGAGTAGGCAGAGTGGCTTCTGGTGAACAGGATGAGTAGGCGGAGTGGCTTCTGGTGAACAGGAGGAGTAGGCGGAGTGGCTTCTGACAGGCAGGATGAGTAGGCGGAGTGGCTTCTGATGGGCAGGATGAGTAGGCGGAGCAGCTTCTGGTGGGATGAGTAAGCATAGTGGCTTCTGGTGAGTAGGATGAGTAGACAAAGTGGCTTCTTGTGAACAGGATGAGTAGGCAGAGTGGCTTCTGGAGGGCAGGATAAATAGGAGAACAATGTACTCGGGGAAGGTTGGGGATTGGATGTCAGGGGGCTCCTGAAAGCCGAAGCACCAGAAAGCAATTAGGAGCTACAGGATGAGCAGAAGACGCAGACCAGAGGCTCAGTAAGTATTTTATGCGGGAGGGGTTGGGGGAGGTTTATGCTTTTTCAGCCAGTTGCTCAAGCAACCACCAAGCACATGTATCCGGCATTGGGCGATCACCACTGATGCCGGATACCAGGGACTTTCCTGTATTAGCTTTCAAAATGGATTGCATTAGACAGCATTGTGTAGTGGACCATTTTACCAGCAATGAGGTTCCCTCGGTAGGAATAGTCTCTACTCTACTCCTATCAGTCACCAAATAAACAATTCACACTCATGAACCGGAGACTCATGCTCACGCACTTTCAGGTTCTACCATTATAGGGAACACATGCGTGCACATAAAATCAGTTGCATGCCTCTAGGGAGTATCAAACTACACTACTTACACCATTAAATAAATGGGTTGTGTTGGCGTAGGAGCAAGAGAGCTGCAGCCTGCAGCCGCCCCACCACGGCTGCTAAAACATACAAGTAAGGGTAGCCATGCTCACCTTCCTGGGTCCAGGGTACCTCAAGCAATGCCTGCTGAGCTGAGCTGGGGAGATTCCCATTACTGCTTGAGATACAGAAGAGAGTGTTGTCCTTCTGGGCCCACCTACAGAGCAGCAGCCCTGACTCACCCCACTACAAAGCCTCGCTGCACAATAAAGACCAAGAAAAGCCGTGTGCACTGATAGTGGTCAGCTCTATACTCCCTCCAACCCCTGACCCACAAGTCATAACAAAAATCCAGATAAAACACACCACAGCCAAGAGGAAAGAGGACTATGTGGAAAAATGGAGGCGTGAAATAAAACAGTCACAAAGAGCCAATTCTCTTCTTTAGTTCCTATATACAATTTATGTTGGCATTGTGCATGAAAATATTGCTTTTTGACATACAATTTCTATCCTGATTGATTCCCATTTGGCTACTGTCCCTATACACTGAAATATTTTTTCTATATGCTTTACTATTTTACTTTAGGATAAAACAAAGGGCTCTCCCCTCTAGCATCAATACGATTGTTTGTATAGACGGCGGGCAGCGGCAGATGCATGCCTTCCGTGCGCTCCAGCGTGGATGTTTCTCCCTCTAGTGTCTGCCGCGACTTCCTGTTTATACAGGAAGTCGCGTCAGAGGCGAGAGAGAGGGAGAGGGGAACGTCCACGCTGGAGCGCACGGAAGGTATGTATCTGCCGCTGCACACACAATCGTATTGATGCTGGAGGGGAGAGCCCGAGGTGAGGGAGGGGGGGTACGTCCCCCCTCCCTGCCAAAGTGCAGCATGGCTTTCCTCTTATGCTGCGACCCCTCCAGCCCCCCAAAACGGCCCAGAGCAAGCCCCAGGGGTGGGGGGGCCCACTCGGAATTTCTGCAGGTGGGACCTAGTTACGCCCCTGGTTGTATAATCTGTGTTTAAAAGCCTGTAGAAAAAGACCTCAGTCGTCCAGAATACCCTGGCTGGAGAATTACACATAGCTAAAGAGCCTAGGCTAACATACCACTGAGAGGGTGGGGCTACATGCCAATATACAGATCTGTGAAGTGTTTCTGATGCTGAAACGTAAAAGTGGGTATCCTGAATAAAGTATTCCATTCTACTATACGTCACTACAGGGCCTCTTGAAGCACATCCTATACACTTCCATGAAAGGCTTGTTGCCGCACTAATCACCAGGCACAGGGCAATCCCATGTAACGTGTGTATTATGAGGCCGCTTACCTGCAGCATGAACTCCATACTGATGCGGTTTTCTATCAGTCTCATCACTAGGTGCGCCTTGCACTGGAACATGTTGTAATACTCCCAGGACAGAGTGTGGGGGTGCTTTATGGAAAAATGGAGGTGAGAAGACGGACTGCGGAGACAAAACACAACCAGACAGTAAAGAGTACCGTTCGTAACATCAAGCTACAGAAGCACCATCAGAAGGTGTAAGGACCGGTTCACATAGGCGTCCTGCGGCGTCTCGCAATAATACACAGATAGAGTAAGGGAGGAAATGATGTCAGGATTGGCTTCAAGATAGATGCAGACAAAAAGGAAAATCCTAAGAAGTATTTTCTCTTTTTTTACTATAAAGAATCAATAAAATCAAAATGTTACATAGTTACATAGTTATTTTGGTTGAAAAAAGACATACGTCCATCGAGTTCAACCAGTACAAAGTACAACTCCAGCCCGTCCCCCACATACCCCTGTTGATCCAGAGGAAGGCGAAAAACCCCCCACAAGGCATGGTCCAATTAGCCCCAAAAGGGAAAAATTCCTTCCTGACTCCAGATGGCAATCAGATAATATCCCTGGATCAACATTATTAGGCATTACCTAGTAATTGTAGCCATGGATGTCTTTCAACGCAAGGAAAGCATCTACGCCCCCTTTAAATGCAGGTATAGAGTTTGCCATAACGACTTCCTGTGGCAATGCATTCCACATCTTAATCACTCTTACTGTAAAGAACCCTTTCCTAAATAAATGGCTAAAACGTTTTTCCTCCATGCGCATCTCATGTCCTCTAGTCCTTTGAGAAGGCCTAGGGACAAAAAGCTCATCCGCCAAGCTATTATATTGCCCTCAGATGTATTTATACGTTAATTAGATCCCCTCTAAGGCTTCTTTTCTCTAGACTAAATAAACCTAGTTTATCTAACCTTTGTTGGTAAGTGAGACCTTTCATCCCACGTATCAATTTTGTTGCTCGTCTCTGCACCTGCTCTAAAACTGCAATATCTTTTTTGTAATGTGGTGCCCAGAACTGAATTCCATATTCCAGATGTGGCCTTACTAGAGAGTTAAACAGGAGCAATATTATGCTAGCATCTCGAGTTTTTATTTCCCTTTTAATGCATCCCAAAATTTTGTTCGCTTTAGCTGCAGCGGCTTGGCATTGAGTACGATTATTTAACTTGTTGTCGATGAGTACTCCTAAGTCCTTCTCCAAGTTTGATGTCCCCAACTGTATCCCATTTATTTTGTGGACAGTGCAATACAAATGTTATGTAAGTAGAGCAAGTGTTTATCTACTTATATATGTGGGTTTTTATTTCTGAGCTAGTATGACTGACAGCTCCACTTTAATGAGAAAAATGGAAACATATGAAATTAAATTGTGTTTGTTTTTTTTCAAAGTTCCAACTCCTAGTCAAAAGTTGTCCATAGATAAAAGTTGCCTGAAACAATCTTTAGTGATGCTTTGGGTAGCAGTTTACACGCATTCTTTGTACAAATGCGCTGCTGGACTCACAGAACTATGAGGTTGATCCTTACAGCAGTAATAGAGAGCCTAGAATTGCAGGGTCTCTATTTTACACTGGAAGTAATCTTTAACCTGTTAACAGCCACAAACGAGTTATCTCACTTTAAGCTAATGCACTGCTTTTGTCTTCAGAACTCCTCGTGCTGTAAATTATTTGCTTGCTTTATTCTCTCTCTCCAACCAGAAAAAGACTGAAAGCAGCAGTCCTCTGTTATTGTCTCACACTGCCCCTAGTGACAATGGCCATAAATACACATTACAGCAGTACTGAATAGAAGCTAGGAAATCTAAGAAGAAGAAAAAAATGTGCTAAAATAAAAATTGCCATGAAACACTTGCAAGCCTATAAATTGGCTTAAAAAATGACCAAATATGTATGTTTAGATGGGCTCTAATTTGTCAACTTTTCTTTAGCCAGAGTTACACTTTACGTTTTACTAAAAAGAACACCCCATTAATTTCTGAGCTATTAGTCCTTCAGAAAGCCAGCCGTGCCAGCAGATGTCATTAAATGGTTTTCAGAAGAAGGATTGATGGAATAATCTCAGCTGACCTCCCTGCGCCATCAGGCAGAACTGGCGAAGGTCTGTTCATTTGGGTCGGATATTTTGGAGAACCTCCAACAGTGACTTGTAAACAGGAGTCTGTGAACAAACTGGATTATTTATGCCTGTAGTACACAGATTAATATATAACTGCAGGGACTTTCATATAGGAACACCACCCCCAACACAGCTCAGAAACAGACGTCCCATAGACTTGTGGGGGACGGGAGGGAATCTCTGACCACTTATTAGTACGGGAGTAGTATTAGTAATATTCCAATTGCTTCATTCTGGTCCTTAACCTCCTCAGGACCGGCACCTCCACCCCCCTTAAAGGACACCCGAGGTGAAAATAAACTAATGAAATAAACAATTGCATTTATCCTCTTCCTCCTAAAAATGACTCAGATATTCCACAGTTTTATTTAATATTTAAATCTATTTTTTAAGTTTTTACTGTTCATTGTTTTTGCTCAATGACACATTTATTGAAGTACGCCAGAGCTAAAATCTATGAACTACTGACCTTTTATCTCTTTCATGCCCTCAGAAGCCATTGTCTGCTAGGTGAAAGAGTTTTATAGTTGTCATTTCTTATCAGTGAGGGTCACACTGTAGTCTGATTCAGTCCTGACTCAGACAGGAACTGCCACTTACATACCTGATGTTTAACTCTTTCAGGCAGAGAAAGAAAAAAGGAACACAGCCTAGTGATTTGTGTGCTAGGCACTGTACATACACATGTCTATCTCATCATGTCACATGTCACCTCGGGTATCCTTTAAGGACCAGAGCATTTTTTGCATTTGGGGAAGAGGGGGGCTTTAGATAGCCAGGCAGCGGTATCCTCAGTATAGGTAGCTAAGCATGGATGTCCCCAGTACAGATAGGTGTCCCCCGTATTGCCAGCAGCCATTACTCACCTCCAAAGCACCAGCGATGAGCAGCTCTACCCCCCTCCACTCTGCCCGGCATCCCTGCTGGCACTGCCGCTAAGTTCTGAGCCCCCAGCTTGATGAAATCATCAAGCCGGGACCAGACAGAGGTAGAGCAAGCAGGAATGATGGGCAGAGCGGAGGAAAGCGACAGTCGCTGAGGAAATACCAGGAAGGTGAGTCCCGGTCATCTTCTTACCCTTCTACTGCCGCTGCTTACAGTGATCACTACGATCGGCTGGCAATCGTAGTGATCACGTGATCAGGAATCAATCGTCATGGCTCCTGATCATTGAGGGGAGATATCGGCTGTCATATGATAGCTTAATCTCCCCTCTCAGGTGCGCACAAACGTGGCGGGAGTGGAAAAAGCAGGTGGCGTAAATCCTACGCTGCATCAGGCTACGGAAGCCACAAGTGCGGCGTAGGATTTACTATGGTCAGGCCCCAGGAGGTTAAGGTGAACCAGAGGTGAAAATAAATTCAACTAATGAGATAAATTATTGTGTTTATCCTCCTACTCCTAAAAACGACTTTTTCTATTTTAGATATCTCATGGTTTTATTTTACATCTAAACATTTACAGAGCAAATTGAATGTTTTGCTGCCTCTGCTCAGTGGCAGCCTATTAAGTGTCCCAGAGTTATAATACATGAACTATTAACCTTTATCTCCTTCTGCTATCAGAAGTTGTATTCTGCCAGGAAAACTTTTATGGCTGTAATTCGCTTATCAGCGATGCTTACTATATTCCTGACAAGCTACCAACAAAACAGAAGCTGTCACTTCCATGCTTAAAAATTAACTCTTTCAGGCAGTAAAATACAACAAGTAAAACAGCCTAGCTATTTATGTTTTGTACTGTACATACAAATGTTTATCTCATCATGTCACCTCAGGTACACTTTAAAGCCCATCTACACATTTATTTTTGCCCCCAACTAACTATAGTGGAGCCCTCCCCTCAGTTATACAAACTTTCAAAAGTGACGTCAAGCTGAACTTCCAACCGGGTCATCTTCTGGAGGAAAGTCAGCGTGTCATTGCCAAGCTTCTACTCTCATTGGTGTCACTCACCCCATCCCTTCCCTGCTGACTGTGCAGAAAGTATGGCTGTTACAGCCGACTGATCTCTCCCACTATATCAAGCAGGAGGGGAAGAGGGCTTCAAGTGATGCTGCGGGTGTGTGTTGGGAGGTGGAAGCACTGAGGGGTCTCCTGGGATGCAGTGAAGGGTGGTTCAACCTTGGTGAGCGCCAGTGTTTGCCTGCATTTCCTTGTTTGGAAACCCTGCCCAGCCCCTCCCAGTCTCCATGGTGACAATCTCTCAACCTCTGCAGCAGTGGAGACCAGAAACTGTCTTGTGAGAAGTGGTGAGGGAGATAGTTGAGTCCAAAGTTGGATTCTCCTCTGACATAGTGATTTGCCAGGGCCCAGGGGGCATACACACGCCAGATTGGTTCCCAGTGGAGCACAGGCAAAGGGCATTATTCTCGCCCTTACCCTTTAAGCTCCATTATGCACCACAACATCATACCTTCCAAATCCATCATACCACAGCAACAGAAGTCTGTACAGCCTGGAACTGTCACCTTGTAACGATCGGTGTAACACAGAGAGGATCTGATTATCGGTGATCTGCAGTATCACCGAGAATACAGATATATACCTGGTTATTGATGATCTGCAGTATCACCGATAATCAGATATATCTCTAACCTCTGGACACCTGAGTAAGATGAGTGTTTGGTGCAACAGTAATACTTTGAGGAGAGCACCCGGATCGAGGGTGCAAGGCAGTAAGAGATACTGCCCAAGAACAGGCTCCTTCCAATGGCCTGAGGCTCCCCAAGGGGAGGAGTCAGGCTGAGAGTGGGAAGGACCAGAGTGTGAGTGACACCAATGGTGGAGTGTCACTGACAGATCTGTGAACTCTTTCTAAACAGTGGAGATAGTTCTCGAGGTCGGACAAGCCAGGTCGGCAACAGACAGACAAGATACAGTGGAAGAGACTGATACAGAGTCCTAAGGCAAGCAAGGTTTGGCAACAGAGTATCAGATATAGCGAAGTACCAAATCAGAGATCAAAAGAGAGGTCAGGAAAGCAGAAGGTCATAACAAATAATCAACAATGTCTAGTCTATAGGTGTGAGCTCCTTGATCATCGACACCCTGGAACTAGTCTGGAGAATAACAGGATGGTAAAGCTAATTCCTAGTCTTGGGTGTGAGCTCCGTAGTCATCAACACCCTGGAACTAGTCTGAAGTATAACACAGATGATACACAGTATTCCTAGTCTTTGGGTGTGAGGTCCTTGATCATCAACACCCTGGAACTAGTCTGAAGAATAACACAGAATGATAACACAGATTCCTAATCTTTGGGTGTGAGGTCCTTGATCATCAACACCCTGGGACTAGTCTGAAGTATAACAGAGATAACACAGATTCTGACAATAAGGTCTGAGTGCTTCCACGTAGTGATCGCAACGGCAGACAACCAGAGAATGACCAGCACCCAGTATATATAGCAAAGCGCTCTCCAGCACCTCCCCTAAGTGCTGGACCAATGGGAAGTGGTGCTACCGTCAGCTGACCTGCTTGGTCAGCTGACTCCCTTCTGGCTGTCATATAAGTTCTGCCTCTCAGCGCGCGCGCGTCCTTCGGAACCTGTGTGGACTATCAGTCCCAGCCACACCAGACGTGATGTAAAGCACCTACCGTGCTGGACGCGGAATCCGCCGCACCGCTATCATGGCATGCGGTGGTTTTTCCGCGTTCGGCTATACTACTAGATGTAGGCTTACGCGTGCCAACCGCCGCGTAGGACGCGGAATCAGCCGCCTTGTTCTTAGTACACGCGGCGGCTTTTCCGCGTTTTCTAACACACCTGAGGGATTGAGCCCCGATCCATGCGGGTGACAGTCCTGGTATGTGTAGGCTCCTTAAAGTAACATGAAACTTAGCATTTCCTCTTTGCTCTAAAAGATTATTCACTCAACTACCACAAAAAAATTGTAGCCAAACAGCATTCAGTTAAAGCGGATCCGAGATGAAAAACTAACTATAACAAGTAACTTGTCTATATACAGTATCTTATCTAAAGTTTAGATAGTTTACACAGCAAATCTAGTTGCAAACAGCTTCAACAGTATATGATTATTTCTTCCTGTGATGCAATGACAGCAGCCATGTTCTGCTTGTGATCCTAACACAGGCAAGCTGCTCTGCATCTCCACCCCTCAGCCTGTGAAAGCTTCACTCCCCTCTCCTCCTCCCCACTGCCTCTGAAATCTCTGGCTAGTAACACCTCCTCCTCCTGCCCAGACTGAGCTCCCATAAGCCCTACATGGGTCTCAGACTGCCAAGGCACTGGAGGAGCTGTGGGTGAGGCTTGTTTAGTTTATAGGGAACTAGAGTATTAAAACAAACAAAAAAGTATTTGGCTTGAGGAATGCCCTATAAACTATATAAAAAGGAACACAATTATGCAATGAGTAAAAATTAATCTCGGATCCACTTTAAACACTACACTTTGTTCTACAGTGGAAAGCATTTTGCTTCATTGGGCAGCTTCTGGCCGCATCCGAAGAGGCAATAACATTATCTTTTTATGCCTAGGGTTTTACAAAGGACTAGGGGACATAATCTGTGCATGGAGGGAAAATGTTTTAGACATTTAGTAAAGGGCTCTTTACAGTGTGATTAAGATGTTGAATGCATTGCCACAGGAAGTAGTTATGGCAAATTCTATATCTGCGTTTAAAGGGGGCTTAGATGCTTTCCTTGTTTTGAAAGACATCCATGGCTACAATTACTAGGTAATGCCCAGTGGTGTTGATCCAGGGATTTTATCTGATTGCCGTCTGGAGTTGTGAAGGATTTTTTTCCCTTTTGTAGCTAATTGGACCATGCCTTGTAAGGGTTAATCGCCTTCCTCTGGATCAACAGGGATATGTGAGGGAGCGGGCTGGTGTTGTACTTTGTTCTCTGGTTGAACTCGATGGACATGTCTTTTTTCAACCCAAATAACTACAGTATGTAACTATGTAGCTATGCAATAGAATGCAATGGCAGTTTTCAGAGCAGGTACACTGTACTTTGGGAATTTGTAATTTGTAGACAATACTATTTGTGCACAAAAGCATATAAGAGAACTGTATAGGTAATAAAAAGTAGGAAACACATTTTTATTGAATGTTATGCCAGAGTTTTTCCCAATTGAAGTACAGCCCAGTAGAAACGTTGGTTAATTCTGCTAAGCAGAGATTATCAATGAGATACTAATTGGTTTTCAATCTGTGCATAGATAGAAACCAGACCAAACAAAATTTTCCGTTACATTTCTCTTCCAGCGTCTGCACTTGCTCTGTGCACCAGAACCAGGAAGTAGAGACTCTTCCAGCGTCTGCACTTGCTCTGTGCACCAGAACCAGGAAGTAGAGAGCGAGCGCAGAACCTAGAAGATGAATCTGACAGAAAGTACGGGGACTTATGAACTGGCAGACTGTAAAATGTGTGGACTGCGGAGCGGCTGCATCAACTTACTTGTCCTTCTCTTTTCCTGTGGCGAATATGGGGTGCAGAAGTACTCCGCCAGTCTTCAGCTCATAGGCCACAATGGTGTCCAGGCCCTGGAGGGTAGGGACACATGAGGGAAGAAGCAGGAGCAGTCATTAGTGTTACAGAAGAAGAGTCACATTAAGAAGGATCTGTACTAACAAAAAATGCCTCAGGCGGTACACACCTCGGGAGGGGGAAGCCTCTGGATCCTAATGAGGCTTCTCCCGTCCTCCTCCGTCCCACAGTGGTCTCGCTGTAGGTCCAGGAACGGCGGCCATGTAAAGATTTACCTTACCGACTCCAGTGCAGACGCAGTAGCGGTTCTTGGCTCCGAAATAGGCGGAAATACCCGATACCAATCAGGTCCGCTCTGCTGTCCAGACGCAAGTCTCCTGCGCCTGTGTAGTAGAGCGGACCCAACTGAGATCGGCTATTTCCACCTATTTCAGAGCAGAGAGCCACATCAGCGCCCCCGCTGGAACAGGGAAAGGTAAATATTGCACAGCCTGATAAATTGTTGGCTGTGCGTTCCGGGGCGCAGAGAGAGACCACCGTGGGACGTATGAGGATGGGGAAGATGCGGTAAGATCCAGAGGCTTCACGTGGTGAGTACCCCCCAGGGGCGTTTTTTTTTTGTACCAAGTCTCTTTAAGTTCATCCAATTACATTCAATCACACAGCCCCCCCCCCCCCCCCCCCAAAAAAAAAAAATCAGACGGTGAGGATATCTTAAACGCTGAACTTTCTCTTGGCTCTAAAAGATAAGCACCAGCATAATAACCTTTACTGAAAAAAACATTTCTTTGTTACTGCTTACAGAACTCCTGCAATAAATCTGCAGTTTGTCTGCTTCCTGCTTTCAAGCAGACAAAGGGTTGACATCCTGTTTTACAAATTACCCGAGGCTGACAAGATTCTTGTGCTGACACAGCTGAGAGCTCAAATTACAATTATGATTACTTGCAGCTGATAGGGAATTAGACAGGCTTTTCACTCTAAACACAAACGGGTGGATTCATCTGTGTTTTACTTGCGTCCCGCGCATGAGCTCAGGTCCAATTTGAGCAGTTAATTTGGGCATATAGCCTCATTTGTCAAATTGGGTGCCACCATAAACCACAATGTAAGTTGTGGCTATAGCGGCACTGACTGTATAATTTCGGCACAGGAGTTTGGCTATTATAGAACAAAACTCCGGCTAACCTAAGACATCAGCAAGCGACTAAGTAGTTGAACTCTGGATACCAGAGGAGATAGTGGTGGCGGTGCATGGAGTTCAGCTATCATGTAGCCGTATGGGCTACTGTAGCCGAACCGCAGATATTGGCAGAGGTCTGTGAACTGCGCCCAGAGTTTGGCTATTATGTAGCCGAACCCCGGTTATTGGTGGTATGGGTCATTTGACGGCGCTCCGAATGTCAGCAGAGGCATTGGCGGGATTAAGAAATCGGGCATCTGGGATTTGGCTATACGTTAGTGTTAGGTGAAGGAGGGGTGGAGGTTAGTGTTAGGCGTAGGTAGGTGGGCTTAGTGTCAGGTGTAGTTAGGATGACTAGGGCTAGGTGTAGTTGGGGAGGGGGGGTTAGTGTTAGGCATAGGTGGGGGAGGGTGTTTACGTTTAGGTGTAGGTAGGTAGGCTTTGCGTTAGGTGAAGTGTTAGGCATAGGTAGGGGGAAGTTAGTGGTTGGAAGAAGTGAAAAGATAGAAGACCGAGAGCCCAATATAGTGTAGTATGTATTAGTGGGGGATGGGAATAATGAAAGTAAGTAATATACTCACAAGTCAGGGTTGCCCCAAGCGCAACCACTGAAAACGCAGGTGGGGAGAACAAGCCTGTCCCCACTCAGGAGTAAAACGTCGCTCTCTGTGGATAGAAGAATAGTAGGGCAGGTCACCCTTCCACCAAGGGTGGACTTCTGGATACGTCAAGATGTACAGAGGCGCCGAAAGAGTAAAAATGGCTAAAACGTTAAAATGTTTTGGTCGCGGTGGTGGACCGGCCGACCATCAACGGACAACAAGGCTGTTGTTTTTCAATACATATATACAAAATTTATTTAGAAAGCTCCCAGCAAATAGTCGCAACGCGTTTCACGGGCATCAACCCGCTTCTTCAGGCAATAGGGGGTAGGAGCAACAACACTGCAAATGACAGAGATACATAGCTAGCATCAGCAAACATACTGTGTGTGTTACATAGTACACAGTTAGTGAGTTATATATACACATGATTTTTCTGGTATGAATAGTGTTAAAAATTATATATTCACGCTGACCAGTCATAAAACATAATTACGCCTGTGTAAAACATTGCTTGTTGCAGAATATGTGTCCTTAATGTAGGGACGTTTGGGGTAGTGACAGTGTATGATTACCGTGGGAAGAATCTATTTGTGGGCTGTGCTGGCTTCGTAGCACTAAGTGCTGCTTAATAATGGAGTGATGGCTACATGTAGTAGAGAGCGTGGTAGAGTGAGAAGGATACAACAACATGATAGTGCTATACTATTGCCTGGATGGGGGGGAAGTATACACTTACCAGCGTCAAGTCTGAATGAAGCTTGGCACCTCTGTGTCAGTAGATAGTGTGTAATGGGTTTATGAGGAGAATATGGGCGGTGCCGAGGGACGTGAGGGGGGTGTGGCGATGTGAGGGGCAGGATAGGCTGCCTACGTTGATTGGTCAATGCGGAGGGGATGGGCAGGGCCCCTCAGTGACCGTTATGTGTGCGCTGAGTCTAATGTGTGCCAGTGATCTGCGCGGGGGATTATGGGGCGAGTATAACGTGGCGCTGTGCTAGTGCGCATGTGCGCGCTACGTCACAGTGCTGTGGAATGTGTGGAACGCATCACACACTTCCGTACTTCAGCTTGGCCAGTCAGGGGAAGGGGAGGGGCGGAGGGAGGAGGCATGTTCACACATGATGAGCTTCAGTATACAGGCTATGTATACTGTTTAAGATCTCCACGTGGTAAAATAGTTTTTTCTAAAGGAAGCAATTAATCCCCGTTTGTCCCTAAATTAGTTTTTTTCCCCCGTGTAGCTTTGTTAATATTTTGGTTATACTCTATATAAAGCGCTGCTGCCCTCCAGTGGTCAATATAAAAAACACACCTCTTGCAATATCGTATGCTCTTAGGGGATGCATATACAACTACATTGTGACAATATGTTTAAGCCGGACATTGTTAATAACATACAACATTTATCCTCTAAAACTTAATAACACCCTGTCTGCTTTTGGGTGATTTTCAGGATCATAATTGCCTTAAACCAAACATAAAATAACATAAGAAACGTAAGAACAGACGTAAAATATAGACATAAAATAAGACATAAAAATTCGGTACAATTTGACATTAAAAAGTCTTGTGATTATTAAAAGGAGAGGACGAATAAAATCTGGACGAGATCTGTGATAAGATGATATATTAATATATTAATATATTTTCTCCAGCTGCTCATTAAGGCCGCCTGGAGTGAGTGATTTTAAGATTTGGATCCAATACATCTCACGTGCTTTTAGTAGCTCAAACGAGTTGAATCGGTTTTGTGGAATTGTATCAATGAGTGTGATGTGGAATAATTCCGGGTTACTGTCGTGGTGGGTGGTGAAGTGTCGCGATACGCTGTGCAGGGGGTATTTTTTGATGATATTCCTTTCATGTTGTCCAATTCTTGATCTTGCGGGTTGAGTGGTCCTACCCACATATTGGAGCTGGCATGGGCATGTGATGATGTAAATTACATATTTTGACTCACAGTTGAGGTGGTATTTGATTTGGTACTCTGTTTTGGTGACCTGGGAATGAAGTGTCGAGGCCCGGTGGACAAAGCTGCAGGCCAGGCATTTTTTGTGATTACATGGGGCTGATCCTGTGGGGGAATCTATTGGGGTAGGGGTGGGGTCATCCTGAGGTGTGCGTAGCCTACTAGGAGCCAGTATACCGCGCAAATTGGGGGCACGCCTGTACGTGACCGCTGGTTTTGGAGTAAGGATAGGGCGGAGGTGGGGATCCTGAAGTAGGATTTCCCACCTTTTGTAAAGTATATTCCGGATGGATGAGTGTTGGGCGCTGTATTTTGTGATGAACCGGGGTATGTCATTAATCTGGGAATTGTTGGTGGGGGATGGAGGATTCTGCATTCTGGCTTTATGTTGTGCGTCTTTCAGTAGTTTTTTGGGGTATTTACGGTCTATGAATTTTTTGGTTAAGATTTTAGATTGGGTATTGTATGTCTGTGTCTCTGTGCAATTGCGGTATATCCTTCTATATTGGCTGTACGGGGTGTTTCTGGTCCAGGGTCGATGGTGAAAACTGTGGTAATGTATGTAATTATTGGCATCGACTGGTTTGAAGAAGGTTTTGGTTACTATACGAGACGAGTGAGTGTATAGGACAAGGTCCAAAAATTCTATAGAACCGGGGTCATGATGAAAGGTGAACTGCAGGCCTGCTGGATTTGAATTGAGATATTCGACAAAAGACGGGATCAGATTGCTTGGGCCTTTCCATATAAACACTAAATCGTCGATATATCTTTTGTAAAAAATGATGTTACCAATAAAGGGGTTATCATTGTACATTTTTAGCTGCTACACGGGGGAAAAAAACTAATTTAGGGACAAACGGGGATTAATTGCTTCCTTTAGAAAAAACTATTTTACCACGTGGAGATCTTAAACAGTATACATAGCCTGTATACTGAAGCTCATCATGTGTGAACATGCCTCCTCCCTCCGCCCCTCCCCTTCCCCTGACTGGCCAAGCTGAAGTACGGAAGTGTGTGATGCGTTCCACACATTCCACAGCACTGTGACGTAGCGCGCACATGCGCACTAGCACAGCGCCACGTTATACTCGCCCCATAATCCCCCGCGCAGATCACTGGCACACATTAGACTCAGCGCACACATAACGGTCACTGAGGGGCCCTGCCCATCCCCTCCGCATTGACCAATCAACGTAGGCAGCCTATCCTGCCCCTCACATCGCCACACCCCCCTCACGTCCCTCGGCACCGCCCATATTCTCCTCATAAACCCATTACACACTATCTACTGACACAGAGGTGCCAAGCTTCATTCAGACTTGACGCTGGTAAGTGTATACTTCCCCCCCATCCAGGCAATAGTATAGCACTATCATGTTGTTGTATCCTTCTCACTCTACCACGCTCTCTACTACATGTAGCCATCACTCCATTATTAAGCAGCACTTAGTGCTACGAAGCCAGCACAGCCCACAAATAGATTCTTCCCACGGTAATCATACACTGTCACTACCCCAAACGTCCCTACATTAAGGACACATATTCTGCAACAAGCAATGTTTTACACAGGCGTAATTATGTTTTATGACTGGTCAGCGTGAATATATAATTTTTAACACTATTCATACCAGAAAAATCATGTGTATATATAACTCACTAACTGTGTACTATGTAACACACACAGTATGTTTGCTGATGCTAGCTATGTATCTCTGTCATTTGCAGTGTTGTTGCTCCTACCCCCTATTGCCTGAAGAAGCGGGTTGATGCCCGTGAAACGCGTTGCGACTATTTGCTGGGAGCTTTCTAAATAAATTTTGTATATATGTATTGAAAAACAACAGCCTTGTTGTCCGTTGATGGTCGGCCGGTCCACCACCGCGACCAAAACATTTTAACGTTTTAGCCATTTTTACTCTTTCGGCGCCTCTGTACATCTTGACGGTTGGAAGAAGTGGTAGGGGTTAGTAGAAGGTATAATTTATGGAAGGGGATATCGAGATATCAGTAATGTGATCGATATTCTACTATTGGCAAGTTTCAGCACCCAAATTAACGGATGCCATTTTTAAATGTACACGAATATCTCTGCTCATCACTGTACATTGCTGCTAAACCAGGCAAAGCATTCCAACAAAGAGACCAAAGAGAGGTTTTCTCACATCTTTGATCCAGTGCCGGTACTGATTAACACCAAACGTCTTCTTCATCCACAGCCCATAGATGTACCCAGAGATGCCTTTTAACACCCACTCATCAGACCTGGGAGAACAAGAAAATAAATCAATATTAATGCTGGAAAAAAAAAAAAGATAGTTCCCGGTGCTGAACTGCAAATTATGCAAACAAGTTCATCGATTAAAAAGGTCAAAGGTCTGAAACTGCAAAATACAAGACAAGTAACATTTATATTGCGCTTTTCTCCTGGTAGACGCAAAGCGCCAGAGCTGCGGTCACTAGGATGGGCTCTATAGGCAGTAGCATGAGGTAGATCTTTGCTGCTATGTAACTGCACTGCTTGTCAAATGCTGATACACATGTGGTTACAAACACTGATGTTCCGCTGCATACATTCAATCGCAGCAAGAAAGCACTCAGTGGCAGGTGGAGCAGAGGCTGAACTGCATGCTAAATGCACAGTTCAGCTGGCCATGTAAAAGAGAGCCCTACCTTGTCAGTTCATTCTGTCATAGAAGTAGAAAAAAATACAGGATTCAAAAGAGCTATCAAACTATTGAAATATGTATTGCTGACATTAGGGCCATGACTCACAGCCGCGTCACTAGCAAATAGTCAAGGCAAACAGACTTCAATACATTTCAATGGAGTTGCCAGTGAAAGTAACTGGATGCATGCAATAGTGACCAGTCACAGTATCTAATTGCTATGGTAACGGGTGAGCCCTCAGTACATACTATAGGATAGAGGCCTGCATTAATTGCGGGTATGGTTCAGGTACCCGTTTTGACTCTAATCGGGTTGCGGGTAGCGGCCTGCGGGTGGCAGGTAGTGAAAGCAAGCATGAGATAATTTAGTCAAAAGTAAAAAAAAAAATAAAAAAAAAATACAAGGATCTTAAACACTTCTCTGGCTTTGGTTTGTGTATAAAAATAGGTTTCACTTACTTTACAGCCTTCCAGTGAGCCTACCAATGCATATTTTAGAATAATGGAAAAAGCGGGTCGTGGGTCGGGTTGCAGGTCTGTAGGCCTGCGGGTCCATGCAGGTACCATATTCACCAGAAAGTGGGTTGCAGATCGGTAGCGGGACTGAAAAATTAAACCCGCGCAGGTCTCTACTGTAGTACACATTTCTATCAACAGCTGGTGCCCTGACCCCTTTAGATGTGTAATCTGTCCTTCATGTCATTTCTGAAAATGACAAACCAATCATCACCTATCCTTGATATGGTTCCGCCATTTCTTCCCTCTCTCTAGTGGCTGCTTAGCTGACCATGTAAGGTACATCATTCAGCTCAGATGTACAGGAGTCGGGAAATTTTCCTCATGGCAAACTGTCAGTGAGGTTTACTTTGAGGGCAGGAACTACAAATTATCCACATTTAACTTAGTTATTAGGCGTGTTTGCATGCAGTCCCCCTTCCAGTCTCAGGTAACAACTGAACAGAGGCTTTGACTCCCAAGTTGGAGCTCTGCCCACCCCTTGCTGCTGTCCACCAACTAATGAGGTCATCATTACCAGACAAACTGAAGAGGAAAAATGGCAGCTGCTCAAAACCAAACAGTACTATGCTTATACATGGATGCAGGATGGGAGCGGTCAGACATTTAAAGCGGACCTGAACTCAGAACTTCCTCTTTGCTCTAAAAGATAAGCAACAGCATAATAACCTTTAAATAAAAATGTTTATTTGTTGCAGCTTACATATAAGCAGACATAGGGTTAACATCCTGTATTCACATATTAGCTGTGTCTGCCGAATTTCTGTGCTGACACAGCTGAGAGAGCAAGTTAAGCTTGTGATTACTTGAAGATGAGAGGCTCTCCTCCCTAAAAACACACAGGGTGCATTTCTCTCTGCTTTCCTATAGCATCCCACACTGATAAGGGATTGTCAGCTATAAAATACTTTGCTCTCAGAAGCCCAGTTCTCTGCCAGGAGAGAATAGATAAAAAAAGGTCAGTAGTTCATATATCTTAGCTCTCTAAGACCTAGGTTCTCAACATGTGGTAAGTGTACCCCAGGGGGTACGTCTGAGGTTCCAGGGGGTACTCAGGCTTGATATACTTGACCAAGAATAACAAATTTAGAGTTTTAGAAAATGATAAATCTTATTTAAAAAACACTAAATTAGTGTTTTAAGTAATTAAAAGCAATAGTAAATGCTTGGAAATTGTTCAGAATTAATTATCATGTACTATGATTAAATATATATTTGTCAAGCGGTACTTGTGATAATGTTTACTATGCTAGGGGGTACTTGGCGAGTACAGGGTTTAACCCTCTGGGCGATACAATTAGATCGCCCAGGAGGGGGCGCAGCACTTTTTTTTTACATTTTTTATTTTTTAAATCATGTAGCGAGCCCTGGGCTCGCTACATGATAGCCGCTGCGCAGCGGCATCCCCCCACGCACTCCGATCGCCTTCGGCGATCAGAGTAAGCAGGAAATCCCGTTCAGAACAGGATTTCCTGCTGGGCCGGGCGGGATGACATCATGGACGTCGTGACGTCAGAGGGAGTCCCGATCCACCCCTCAGCGCTGCCTGGCACTGATTGGCCAGGCTGCGCAAGGGGTCGGGGAGGCTGCGCGGCACGGCGGCGATCAGAAGTTACATGCAGCTAGCAAAGTGCTAGCTGCGTGTAACAAAAAAAAAAAAATTATGCAAATCGGCCCACCAGGGCCTGAGAACTCCTCCTGCGCGACATACCCCGAGCTCAGCTCGGGATTATCGCCCAGGTTAAAAGGGGTACATAACAATAGCATGTTGAGAAACATTGCTCTAAGACACAGGGACGGACTGTTCCATTAAGCGGAGACAAAATAATAAACCTACTTTAAACAGAATATAAAACTGTGCGATAGCTCTCATTTTTGGAAGTAGGAGGATAGATACAATTGTTTATCTCGTCACTTTGTTTTCACTTCAAGGGGTCGAGAGTAAGCTAATGCTAGGAATACACTATGCTTTTTTCAGTTGATTTACAGTTCGATTGATTTTCGATTCGTTTTCCCGCTCGATTCTCGTATCTTTTTTTATCAATTTCCACTCCCTTCTATGAGAAATCGAGCAGTAAAACGATCGAAAGTAATATCGGACATGTCGGAAATTATCCATCGAACCATCTTATCTGCTGAACAAATGCATGGGGCTTGATTCAGTAAACGGTGCTAACCTACTTAGCATACCTAAAGACTTTAGGCGTGTTAACCAGGGTGCTAAGTAGGTTAGCACTGTTTCTAAAATCAGATCACGCGCAAAGTTCAGTGCGCAAATCTTTCCGTGCATTAAGTCCGGTGCGAGCGAAACGTCGCATAGATGTGAATGGGCACTTTGCGCGCACTGCGCACAGCATGCAAAGCTTTGCGCGCGATCTGAGTTTAACGCGCCCAAACTGAGTTTAGGCGTGATAATGGCCTTTTCAGAAGCGTGCTAACAGATAGCACTGCTTACTGAATCAAGCCCATGGTGTTTTTCCAGCATAAAGGAGGTAGAATTGGTGTGTAAATAGCAGGCTGTGGAGTCAGAGTTGGAGTCGGAGAGTCTGAGCAATTTTGGGTGCCTGGAGTCGACGATTTCATAAACTGAGGCGTCGGATGATTTTTGTACGACAACCTTGGTAAGAATTAGACTAAAGATTTGGAGTCGAAGAGTCGGAGCCATTTTGGGTACCTGGAGTCGGAGGTTTCTTAAACTGAGGAATCGGAGTCAGGAGTCGGATGATTTTGGTAACGACTCCACAGCCCTGGTAAATACGATGATTAGCCTCAGTGATAAAACAGGCAAAGTCAGAAGCTCTGCTCACTTTACTTACGGTACACTTTGCCAGATTATAACTGCCCCAGTCTTGGAACTACCAAAGACTGATTAACGATTATGTTGGTTTTCATGTGTTCTCTTTCTAATTCCTGGCTTCACTTTAGGATCATCCTAAGTCTGCTCTGCAGAAAATGTGCCCATCTAGAAATAAAGGTTAAAATAGGACAGAGCACAAGCTCAACACAATACACTATCAACACCATACAACCTACTCCAGCTGAAAGAATGCTGAGGGTGACACCTAGTGGGGAAAGAGAGGAATAACATTTGAGTTGTCGAGCTTTTGGTAGAGGTAGTACAAACTCACCAGGACATTCTGGAGATGAAGCAGCCAAAGAACTGCTGGGCCAAGGACTGAGCGAGGCACCTTCTGGTCAGCGGCGTCTGGTCAATGATCATAGCGCTGTGCAGCAGGTTTGTACTGCGGACACAAGAAGGTAAAAATATTATACCCCTGAATCCTAATCCAGCGATCACTTGGAGTATGTATTTCAATAAGGAAAAAGACTTAGGGCCCGTTTCCACTAGTGCGGTGCAATTTCTTTGTGGAAAACGCATAAACGAATTTGCATGCGGATGCAAATTCTTATGCAGGGCAGTTTCTAGGTTTCAATCGCCGCTCTCTCACCGCCAGTCTCCTCTCTGCATAGAAGCTGATACACACGCTGCTTCCTGTTTAGTAGGAATCAGTGTGTGTATC
This sequence comes from Hyperolius riggenbachi, assembly GCF_040937935.1. Classification (NCBI taxonomy): domain Eukaryota; kingdom Metazoa; phylum Chordata; class Amphibia; order Anura; family Hyperoliidae; genus Hyperolius; species Hyperolius riggenbachi. The sequence continues at coordinate 411,797,496 of NC_090650.1, forward strand.
AGCAGAAATGCAGAGAAGACCAGCAGCTAGTGAGCGGCGATTGGAACCAAGCAGGCGAGTTCCTGTTTACAGCGCTTCCCTGCGCTTTACTCTGCATCGGAGGGGGGAGCCCGGAGGGCGGCCAGGGGGAGGAAAGGAGGGAGAGGTCGGGCTGCCCTCCCCGCAGCTGTGGCTCCCCCCACCATCAGAGCGCCCTCCTCCAAATAGCAGGCCTGTTCTTAAGCTTTTGTATGCGAATTCGCATGAGTAAGTATTTTTGTAAGTATGCGATTTTAAACATGTCAGTGACTGTGTGCTTTTACATTGATTTTACACGAAAACGTATGCGAATTCACATGGAAAAAAAAAAATTTAAAAAAAAAAAATCGCATAGCGAAACCGCAATGCGAATTCCTATTAAATACATTACATGCGAATCGCAAGCAGTGTGTGCGGTGTGCGAATTCTGCAAATTTTTCCTGCACCGCAAAATGCTCAGTTTTCCTGACAAGTGGAAAAAAGGCTCATTTACTTGTATTGGTTATGCGAATATTTATGCAGAAAACGCATGCGAATTCGCGCTAGTGGAAACGGGCCCCAAATAGAGGGGTGTCCAGCTTAAACCCAAAACACGTTGTCAGATCTGTGGCCAATCTTGAAGGCAGTAATTTCAATTAATTTCCCAACTGGTAATCAGTCAGATAGGAATGCCACAATTGTTCTACCAGCTGTTCCTGAGCAAGTTCCTGTCACAATGTGCATCATTCACTAAAGGTGGCCATACACTTATAGATTTGCTGTAGATTCGACCATCAGATAGATTTCTGTCAGAGAGCCTGTCAGGTCAAATCTAACAGGAATCTATCTGATGTGTGCAACACACTAGGAACAGATTTCCAATAGATTTCAGAATGAAATCTATTGGAAATCGATCTAATTGCATTATTGGACCATTAGATTCAATGCAACTATATGGGCCATCGATCTGCTGCCAGCAACAGATCGACCTAGATTTTCCATCCAGTCAGATAGATCAAACTGATCGAAATCAGCTGCAAATTGATTTGCTAATTAGATAGAATCGTTTCGAATCTATCGAATCGATCAATGGCTGATATCAACCAGTGTATGGGCCCCTTAACCAATCATTGTTTACCAGCAAACTGATTCAACAACCAGTTTGCAGGCAAACAATCACTCAACACCCAACGGCAACATGATTGGTTTAAGTGAACCAGAGACGAAGCATCCTCATGCATTTTACCATATACAGTATATCAGTGGGAACATTAGAAAAAACACCTACCATGCTCTCTGTTTCATTCTTCACTGCTCAGTCTGCTTCTAATCAGCCCTGATAAAATCCCCGACTGAGCATTCAGTCTGGCTTTGTTCAGGAATCATAATAGCTGAGTCTGTGTTCTCTGATGCCTTTTCAATCCCAAGCCTGCCCCCTTCTAGCTCTGCTCAGGAATCCTTATAGCTGAGTCATTATAGCAAAGCCAGACTGAATGCTTAGTCGGGGATTTTATCAGGGCTGATAAGAAGCAAGCTGAACAGTGAAGAATGAAATGGAGAGCAGGGTAGGGGTTTTCTCTAATGTTCCCACTGATATACATGGTAAAATACATGAGGGTGCTTCGTCTCCGCTTCACTTTAAAGCTAATGGTCTGTAGCAGAAGGAACTTTATATTTTAAAGGTGCATACACACCATTGACTAAGGTCGCCTGTCCGAGATTGGAACCCAATCCCCTTGGGCGTCATTGCTGGGACAGGCTGTACAGATGTGAAGACTCGCTCTGTTGCTATGCAGGAAAGGTGGAGTAGTGATGGACTAGCATGTATGTGGCTGGAGGAAGCCCCGGGTAAGTATCGATTCTTTAGATTTTTTTGATCTCTGGTTTACTTTAAAGAACTCCTGAACCAGTGTAAAATCTTTGAAAAGATGTTTGTAGAAGTGTACTGCCACTGTTCATGTCCTCAGGGTTCTTCCCATTCCCCGTAGCAGCCGTACCACCTGGAAGTTCGTCTGAGCGGGGCAGAGCTATTCTGAGCTGCGCAGGTGCAAGTTTCGAGGCCCTCTGACCAAAAAATGACCAGTCTATAATTTTAATGGTAGGTTTTTTGTAGCTGTGAGAGACAGAACAACAACAACAAAAGGAACCCTCAAAAAAAAAACCAAAACCCCAATGCCCCAAAGTCAGAGCTGGGCGAGAGGGAAGAACAATTCTCTCAGCCAGCAATTAACAAAATAGATCCGCCAGGCTGATCACTAGCTGAGGTGTCGGCAGGCATCGGGGGCCGTAGCACACATGCTAGATTCTTGGCAGAGGTGGTCATTATTGGCTGCCTCGGCTGGCTTTCATCTGGTGTAACAGGCTTAAGGGTTCTTTCACATCAGAGCTTGCGTTTGGAAAAGCGAAAAGCGTGCATTTTCAATCCGTTACAGCACATAGGAAAACGCAGGGGAAGTTATAGTTTTTTGACTTACAACTGTAACTGTGTGCGTTGAAACGTTTTAAAAATGCATGCTCTTCTTGGAGCTTGGGTCTTACATTGATTTACACTGGAACGCAAACGTCGGACGATTAAAAGCTCCGTTGAGCGTCTAAACGCAACGCACACAAAAAACAGTGTTAGATGTGAAAGGTAAAATGAAAGTCTATGGACTTTCATTTTACCTTGGAAAACACAAACTATCGACATTGCGTCAAAACCAGCTCAGATGTTAAAGTCGGGACCGAAATTGGTCGCTTTTGTTATAATTTAAGTAGGCCTCAGTTATTTGGACTGAGTTAGTCAAAAAGGCTTGATGAGCAGACCTGCCCTTTAAGGGGATTTTCTCAGAGAGAAAATCTGCAGTTGTCAGCAGAGCTAGAACATACCAAGAAGCTGTTCTGAACAAGGCCGCAGGTCTCCCTGACCTGGGCATGGAACAATAAACATCAGCTATGTTTTGTAAATATCCACATTCCTGCATATAGGGCAAATGCCTCATTGATTATTAATCGAGTAGGTGTGTATGATGACACCACAAGTGGGTCCACCAATAGACTGATATAGGGGGTGGCGAAGATGATGTCATATTTAACTCTTTCCTAGTCGGTATTAAACCCGGAGTGAGCGATGGAGAGGACATTCTGCTTCTTCCTTCCGCACTAGCTCGCAAGGCCGACTGGGACCTCTAAGTATGTTCTTCCTTTCTGTAATCTGATATAATGTCTGCTGTACATAGGTAGTCTAGATGTAACATAGAGTAGATACAAGAAGACCTGGGTATCTTCAGTAGGAAGATACTCACGCAGCTGTAACGCAACATGGAAGTCTGCTTTGCCAGGAGATGATAAACTGTATCTATCTGTATTTCTGTTACTTGAATAAATAACGTAAACATTGAAGAAGCCTGAGAAAGTCTATCTCCTGTTTGCTGTGTGGAGAGTCAAGTGATCTCACAATCTGTGAGACGGTGGTGTCGAAGCAAGGTGATAAAGAACAGGTTCTAACAGTGGTGCCGAAACCCGGGATCGAACCAGGGACCTTTAGATCCAAAGGTTGGTTAAAGGGTACATTGCAGTACAATAGGTACATGCAAAAGGTGGAGTGTGTGATTCAGGGGTACCTTGTCTTGGTTATGCAGAGTGAGATGGTTCCAGATTGGAGAAGAACGAGCAGGAGGCGTCAATTCTCTTACCAGAGAGACGCAGGGGACAACATCACACTCTGGAGCTACCAACAGAGAGTGCCTCTGAAACAACTATACACACGTAAAGGCTGGAAAACCGAGGGTGGGTGGTTCTCGAAACAAGAAGTAAAAATCGAGATCAAGCCACATTTCCAGGTGACAAAGAGGGTGGGGAGAGCGGTCCCGGGGGAGAGAAAGCCAACACAGGGAACCCCATTCACGCTACACGGGTCACAACAGGGGACGATATTACACCGTCCATACGCAGCAGCTTATCCTCATGATAGTTGGGTAAGTGAAGAGGTACTCTTAATTGAAAGATTGCAGAGAGTACAGTCTTCCCAACCTCAGGTACATAGTGTGCCTCAGGACATAAGGGGGGGGGAAGAGGTCCAATCAGGACAGCTGGAGACATATTTTGTCAGCGGGAGATTGGACAAGGGGAGGTATATTAATTTTTCTGGAGAAGGATCTTTTGCATGGCAGCTTCGAGATGTTTGGGTGAACTAATGGAAACGGTGCAACATTCCTTTAGGCACCGCCACTTCCTTAGTTCCCACCTCAACCCAGGTCTTACACCAGGACCTGAGAGGTCAACCTTTTTTGGTGCTAGACGGGGAGGTGAAGCAAGTAGAGTTGTCCTCATGCGGGCAATTCTTGCAGAAGTACCTGCGTTGGCCGGGGCAAGTCAAATTTAGGGAAGAAGCCTGCAGGCTCAAGAACGCAGAATGCGAGGCTACCATTCAAAAGATCCATCCTGAAGCCCAACCGATAGTTCCGGCGGCTGAAGGAAAGGTTTGGTTTTTTAACATAAGTTCTAATGATACATTCAAGGTATATTCTCATAATTGTTCCGATAAGGGGGAGTTTCCAAGGGGAACATATTGGGTGAGTGGAGATCCCATATGGATCCTGTCATCCAGGTTGGATGACGTTGTTTCTCAAATTGTTAAGAAAAATCTAAAGTTCAAAGTTTCACGGGTAGTTCCCGTCCTGAAAGAGAACACGACATGGGACAAAGGGGAACGGGGTTTGATCCAAGACGACCACATTTTGTTACAAAGGTTAAACAAACAGTACACTAAGTTAGAGGTAAGATTTCACCATGATACAGGTGATCTTAACGAGGTAGAACACCCACTGGTCGTCTGGATGGGGATTACAACTTTAGGCATCATTATCCAGGTGAGGTTGCGTGTTAAATTTACGTAAACCAAATTAACCTAGTCCAGAGATTGGTGCCTCATAAACAATCTCATGAACCAATATTTTCAAATTAAGGGATATACAGGGTTACGGGTATAGGTTTAGTAGTACCTGGGATGGAGCTGATTGTATAAAGGCGCTCTTTTAGAAGACACCTGGCACTGCTTCGTTTTGTAACAACCAAACGAGTTTCACTTTTCTGTGGTCATGCAAGTTTGTGAGTGATACGTAAGTGACGCAAATGCTGAGCATGTGGTATAGAGGGACTTAGAAGTAGGGCCTCCCCAGAGAGCCTGGTTACAGGAAGACCAAGAGGTCGTGCTCTCTCTCTTCAAGGGGTAACCACCGAGAGCAGAGAAGGTGTGTGAGCACGAACATCGAAAAGTGAAACATAAAGAAAAGAAACCAGGTACGGGTGGGTTCAGAAGCTGAGATCTGCGGGTCAAGCCTTTTTAGGGGGGATTGTTATAATTTAAGTAGGCCTCAGTTATTTGGACTGAGTTAGTCAAAAAGGCTTGATGAGCAGACCTGCCCTTTAAGGGGATTTTCTCAGAGAGAAAATCTGCAGTTCTGTCAGCAGAGCTAGAACATACCAAGAAGCTGTTCTGAACAAGGCCGCAGGTCTCCCTGACCTGGGCATGGAACAATAAACATCAGCTATGTTTTGTAAATATCCACATTCCTGCATATAGGGCAAATGCCTCATTGATTATTAATCGAGTAGGTGTGTATGATGACACCACAAGTGGGTCCACCAATAGACTGATATAGGGGGTGGCGAAGATGATGTCATATTTAACTCTTTCCTAGTCGGTATTAAACCCAGAGTGAGCGATGGAGAGGGCATTCTGCTTCTTCCTTTCGCACTAGCTCGCAAGGCCGACTGGGACCTCTAAGTATGTTCTTCCTTTCTGTAATCTGATATAATGTCTAGATGTAACATAGAGTAGTCTAGATGTAACATAGAGTAGATACAAGAAGACCTGGGTATCTTCAGTAGGAAGATACTCACGCAGCTGTAACGCAACATGGAAGTCTGCATTGCCAGGAGATGATAAACTGTATCTATCTGTATTTCTGTTACTTGAATAAATAACGTAAACATTGAAGAAGCCTGAGAAAGTCTATCTCCTGTTTGCTGTGTGGAGAGTCAAGTGATCTCATAATCTGTGAGACGGTGGTGTCAAAGCAAGGTGATAAAGAACAGGTTCTAACAGCTTTGTCTATCGCGCATGCTGCAAGATGTCGGGCCGAAGTTGCTTGGTTGGGTGTGTGGCGGTACAGCAGTGATTTCCGTGCAGACGACAAAACCCCCACCACAATGTATAAATGTGCCCCCCCAGTGTGTGCATTTATACATTACCTGTCCTGTTGCAGCCTCCGCGCGGTATCCCGTAACCTCCGGGGGGCTATCTGTACACGCTACTGGCACATAACGTCTGACATCAGACGTAATGCGGCAGTAGTGTGTACGGATAGCCGCCCGGAGGGTTATGGACACCGCGCGGAGGCTGCAACAGGACAGGTAATGTATAAATGCACACACTGGGGGGCACATTTATACATTGTGAGGACGAGGCGGGCTCAGCCAATTGCCTGAAGATTTCATGCTGAAATCAGACGGGAATCGGCATGTAGTATATGGGCAGCTTTGACAAAGAGACAAATTTATCTCTAATCAGATTTGATTAGAGATAAATTAGTCTCTTTGTTGAGCGCTCTGTAATATGTTGGCGCTTTATAAATACAATAGATAAATAAATCGGCCCATAATCATCTGGTCTATGGACACCTTTACTGTGTCTGCATATAAAGGCCCAGGAACCAAGTGAATTGTAAGCAATTATGTACTTTAGACTAATCTCTGGCTCCTCTGACTAGGACATTTACAATTGTAAGTTGGGAGCAATTCCTGCATTGCTGCAATTGATATGTTGGGATCATGGCTGCATTTGATCTGTGGAGGTCATTGCTGCATTTTATATATGGGACATATCTATCACATATACAGCCGTATCCCCGAGATCTAAAAATGTTCAAAAGGCCACCATAGACATATACGTAAAATAAAGGTAGATTTACCTAAAGAAAAACTGAAAGAAACATTGAAGGCAAATATTAACCACTTCAGCACCACAGGGTTTTTTGCTCAAAAACCAGAGCAATTTTCACATTTCAGCGCTCCTCCCATTCATTCACCAATAACTTTATTGCTACTCATCAGATGTAAATGATCTATATCTTGGGTTTTTTTTGCCACAAATTATGCTTTGTGAGGGTGATATTTGCTTTTAGTAATTATGTTATTATCTGTGCATTTTAAAGGGAAAATGAGAAAAAAAAAAAAAGAAAAAATACACTATTTCTCCATTTCCATCCACTATAGTTTTCAAATAAACAATGTTACCATAGGTAAAACCCACACATTGTATTTGCTAATTTGTCCTGGTTATCTCAACATTTAAATAATGTTCCTAGTACAATGTATGGCGATAATATATTAGTTTCTGGTTTGCGTTTTTTGTTTTCTCATTGTACTCTATCAGTAATTAAAAGCCCTTATCTTCATGATGAACAGTAATACACTCATGGCATACATATTTTAAAAGCGAAGTCCCTAGGGTAACTATGTATTCTCTTTTCAATGCTGTCACGTTTGGTTTTTTTTTTAACAAGTATTTATTTGGGGGTACAGAGTACATGAAAATAACAGTTTTATTGCTTTTCATTCAGTTTTCCGGTAAAAAAATAAAAATCACATGACTTAGCCCTCAGTTGTCAAACAACACAAAATCTATTCTCTCACTTGTCACGGTTAAAATGATACCCTATATACATAATCAGATAGCTTATTGGGCATACAGCACACTGTTTACCACAAGTACGCCTATCTATTCCCCTGAGCTTCAGATGAAGTTTTGTGGTGAGTAGATAAGCGTAGCAAGGGATTCAATATGGTTAAAGTGGTATGAAACTCAGCATTTCCTCTTGTCTCAAAAATACTTTTTACAGCATAAAATCTACTACCACAAAAAAATTGTAGCAGAACAACATTTAAACACAGCACTGTGTTCTTCACTGGAAAGCTCCTTGCTTCAGTGGAAATCTTCTGGTCACATTCCAAAGAGGTGAAAACATTATCTTTTGTTTGCATTCCTTTGACAGATACATTTAGTAAACATTCGCAACCTGCTGAAACTGAACTGTACTGAGCGGAGAAGCAGAAAGAGCTGAGCTGAGAAGTGATCAATAGATATAATTTAATATATAAATACAGCTGCTACACAAGAAAATGAAGTGGCAGCTTTCAGAGCGGATTAACATTAGGAATTTGTAGACAGACGAGATTACTTGCGCACAAAAGCAAATATGGTAACTGTATGGGTAATAAAAAGTAGGAAAACACATTTTTATTGACTGGTATTTCAGAGTTTTATCCCACTCTAAGTTTGGATGCATGTATGTAACATTTTCAAATGTCTTCATTACCTCACAAGTTTACCTAAAGAATAGGTTTTGTTTTAAATACCTTTGCATTGAGTTTCTTAGATATAGGCTAAACATGAACACCAGTGTCCTCACCTGCTTATTGCACATGATAGACCTACCTGAAGATACTCATGGAGGCATAGGCCGTGACCTCCATGTACGCTTCATCAACAAACACTGTCTTGAAACAGGAATACGGGTATCGGCAGGTGAGGATTTCCTCATAGAACTCAAACACCTCATGGAGGTAGGAGGTAGTGTGCTTCAGAAGGGGCAGCAGCTGAGGCAGGCAGAAGTGAGTCACCTGACAGGGCAGAAAGAAAGCATGTGTCACCTATGCAGGCTATTTCAAGCAAGATACCTCAGCCATGCCAACGTTCCAGCAAATATGAACCCAACGTGTCATATCCAGGGCTGTGGAGTCAGTACTAAACTCATCCGACTCCAACTCAGTCTTCGACTCCTCAGTTTATCAAACCACCAACTCCAGGTACCCAAAGTTGCTCCGACTCCTCTACTCCGGCTCCAACTCCACAGCCCTGGTCATATCACCCATATAACCAGTGCAGACAAGGTGCATCCCATTTACAAGTGCCTTTGCAATGCCCTTACTAGGTCCTCCCTATAAAAAGTGCCCCTTTATGGCTACCAGTATACTCCTCCACATGCAGCGCAGCTATTAATGTTCTCCAAAACACAAGCTGCCATTATGTTCCCAGCTCTCGATATGTGCTTAGCATTTCAGGAACATCAAGGAATGATTGGCTTATTCACTCACTGAGCAAAACTGATGCATCATGGGAGTTCCTCCTTGCTCACATACAGCTGAGAATAAATGCAAATACCTTCTGTTTTAAGTTGGCACATGTAAACTTAGCCTAATACTGTAATAAATAACATTTCCTTTTAAGTGAATGTAAACTGAAGTTAAAAAACAAAACAAAAACACAAATACCTATAAAGAGGGAAGGCTCTGGGTCCTGTAGGACCTTCCCATTCCTCTCATGGCCCCCTCGTTCCAGCACTGTCAACCCTGGTAGCAGTATTTGACTGATGGGTCAGAGAATGCTCTCTGCCTTCGTAAGTCTTCGGGAGTCCGAGTGCTCCCAAAGACGGCCCCTTCATATTGCGCATGCACGACCACGCTCTCTAGCGCACTAATGCATATGCGCAGTATGGAGCTGCCCGTCTTCGGGAGCACTCAGGCTCCCGGAGACTTAGGAAGCCTCCTGTGGCAGCAGATTAGAACGAGGTGACAGCGTGGAACGAGGGGAGCATGGGAAGACAGGGACGGCTCTATAGGACCCAGAGCCTCCCTCTCCAGGTAATTATTGGTTTTGTTTTTTACTTTAGCTTACACTGACTTTAAACACAGGCCACATCTGTCATTGTAGTTTTATATCCCCATAATGTTAATTCGTGTGTCCCACAAAATCTCATCTATTTCTCTCAGTGAAACCATAAAGTACAATTAGAAGTAGAAGACCTATTTAAAACTGGGCAGTTGCACAGAAAACACAGGGGCAAAGTTATATTGCTTTTACAACTCAGATTTAACAGATCCCAGCCGCAAATTAGTGTGGAATTCAGGGAGGCTGTGTATTAATACCTCATGCATGTAAGGATCTACGAGGATCTCGAAGGGGCCCACGGCCAGAGAAATGTTGGGGGATGCCGTTGGAATGGCGAGAGTGTAGTGGAAGGTCTTCTTCCTCATGTCATGAGTGTAAACCGTCTCCACAAGGTCGCCATTGGACACGGCAACCATGGCAGCATCAACAGTGAACTCCAACTTCCATGTACAGAGCTCGGAATAGGAGTCCACACAAGGGAACCAGAACCTGGCAGGAAGAAAAAAACACCACTCAAATACAGGAACCAGAAGCTAAAAGAAAGATAAAAAGGACACACAGACCCTCAGAGGGTGAGAACAGAACACTCATATTACAGAACAAGAACAGAAAGTGTGCTCTAATCTTAGTACCAAAATAAAGCAGGATAAAACACAAAATAAAAATCATACTAAAATGAAAAAAGTGTACTTAAAGGAATACTATCGATTCACATATTTTTTTCCAATTGACACAGGAATTGTTTGGGAAGTGCTGCTAAGTACTGGTGTATACATTGTAGTAGCAACTTCTTGGTTTACAGTTCTCAAAATACATTCAAACGTTACTGACGCCAAAACTGGCTGACTGAGCCATGAGGAGAGGGGAAATGCCCCTCACACTTGATCAGTTAACTCTATGTGTAGCTCTGTGTGTGACAGAGAAGAGAGCTCCCAACAGCTGCAGCTCCTGTGTCCTGCGTTTCTGTCTGACGTGTCTGAAGAGAGCAGAGGAAATGTAACTAATTGTCACAGCTTTTTCATACTGTTTTTGCTTTCAGAGTTTGATATGTTTGATATTTTCTTTCTGTAGTCTGATATGCAACTTTAGCTGTGCATTGAAGCAGACACCCTTTCTGCAATTGATTTGTCCCAATATAGCTAAATCCTACCCTCAATAAATTACAGCTTTTGCCTCTGATATTTATCATGAAAAGTAGGAAAATGTTTACACAGCTACTTAGACATTATTTGTACATTGTCATTTTAGAACACTTGGGTATCGATAGTATTCCTTTACAACAAAAATATATCCTTTATAATAAAACACCTGTCCCTGCATCCTCCTCTGTCTGTTGTGCCTGGCACACATGCGCGATACACAGGCGGACTTCGGACAGCGGTGGTGGTGGTTGCGGCTGAGGCCTAGTGCCCATTATTAACTGACGGGACACTTCGATCTACGCTGGTTGGCCCGGTCTCTCTCTCTCTCTCTCTCTCTCTCTCTCTAGTTGCCCCAAGTCATGTAGTACTATGCAGGAACGGAGCATCGGAGGACAACGACGACGCGGGACATGACAGCTGCAGGGGGCAGCAGAAGCCCCAGGTAAGTGTCAGTTTTTGTTTGTAGAAGTTTCCACAGAACCCATTTAAAGGATACAAGCAATTCCTCTGTATTTATACTTATCTGAGGCTTTCTACAGCCCCATGAAGTCCACGGGCTCCCTCGCTGTCCTCAACGGCCGCTCCGTTCTGTAGATATCATACCTGGTATTCTGGCCATTCGCAGGCTTCTGCACAATGTACAGTAGGAAGCAAGTACCCAGGAGAGGAATTGCTGAACGTGCTTTGACTCCTAGTGTCTCCCCGAACCATCAGTCTTCAACCCAATCGCAGTTGAGTCAGCACCATTCGTAATATATGCTCTTTATTGAAGTCAAGATAAAAACAGCATGATGTCTCGCTGTAACAGCTTGACATGCTGTTTTTATCTTAACTTCAATAAAGAGCTTATATTACGAATGGTGTTGACTCAACTGCGATCAGGCTTCTGCACATGCACGACTCGGCTGCGCTCCAGTGATCAGGAGCATTCTGTGCCTGCGCAGGCGCAGACGCAGAACGCTCCCGGCCGCTGGAGCAGGTCCGTGGGCAGCCAGGCCACATATGCACAGAAGAGCACAGCCGGCCAGAACACCGCGGGCGATATGTAAAGGGAACTGTAGTGAGAGGTATATGGAGGCTGCCATGTTTATTTCCTTTTAAGCAATACCAGTTGCCTGGCAGCCCTGCTGATCCTCTGCCTCTAATACTAAATAGCCATAGACCCTGAACAAGCATGCAGCAGATCAGGTGTTTCAGACTTTAAAGTCAGATCTGACAAGACTAGCTGCATGCTTGTTTCTGGTGTTATTCAGATACTACTGCAGAGAAATAGATCAGCAGGGCTGCCAGGCAACTGGTATTGATTAAAAGGAAATAAATATGTCAGCCTCCGTATACCTCTTACTTCAGTTCCCCTTTAACGGAGCAGCCTGAGAGGATGACAAGGGAGCCCACGGAACTCATGGGGCTGGAGGAAGCCCCAGGAAGGTATAACTACAGGGGTATTGCTTGTCTCAGTCCCTTTAATGGTCGGTACTAAAGTGGTTAAAATGGCCTCAGTTGTTAATATCTGTGTTCCATAACAGTGTCAACACGTCCCGTCCCGCTGGTTGTCAGATGCAGTATTATGAGGGGTGTTAGTGGCATCCTGCTGTTCTGCTGAAATCATGCACAGTTACGTGGAGAAATGTCATTCCACTCCAAACCCACGTCAGGCTCACAGCTTTATGTACAACATATCACTAGCATATAAAGCTGCCACAGAACATAAAAAAAAATCAAAGATCCTTATCTGTATCTGGAAGCAGCACGGCTGTGTTCTCAGGCTACATTCGTCACTAAATACTAGCATGCAGAAAATGGTGGGAGAGGTTTCACTCCTTCCTCATTTGCATTGCCTCACCCCCACCCTTTTACCAGCCTCATCAGTGTATACAAGTCTCTGCTATGGGAGCTGACCGCTATGAGACACAGGGCCAGATTTATCAAAGCATTACCAACAGTCTTTTTTTCTAAAACTGTTCTAACCAGCAGAGGGACAGTTCTGCATGATAAGAAACTTCTTAAATCCTACGTAATAGCGGCAGTTTAGCGTGGATTTCTAGAGTTGCACTACACTTAAGAAAAGTGCAAATCCATCCCTAAACTGCTGCAGATTAAGTAGTTAAGAAGTGCTTCATAGCAGTTCTCCAGATAGTGCAGCAGTGCAGGCTAGACATGATTTGTGAAGGGCTCCTCCCCCCCTCACTCAGAGCCTGCTGACAGCAGTTGGTTACCTCAGCAACAGTAATATCCCTCACACACTTTACTGCCTGAGAAACCTTGCTAACTCCTCCTATTCCTAACACTTTAAGGCCTCTTGCACACTACACGCGATTCTGATTTTTTTAAACGTCCGATTTTTTATTCCGAATAAAAAATGTAGCAGCATGCAGCACATTTTTTAATCGGAATCAAAAATCGGATCAGATAAAAAAAAAAAAAATCGGAATCGCATGTAGTGTGCAAGAGGCCTTAGATGAAATCTGCACTATTTAGTGATTTCTTAGGATGTCTGAGACACTTCTGCACAGATTTCTAAAAACCTACTAATATTTTGTCTCAGAAACTCTTGATAAATGTCCCCCACAGACGTTACACTAGAAGATCATATGGAAAGATACCAAGAGAGCGAGCTGTTGGAATGCTAAGACCAGCACACGTTTGCTTTACAATACATGCATAAAAACTGCCTGCTCCAAAATGTTATGCTCTGAGAGACACGTTGATAAGTGAAGTCACAGAGTATTAAATGAGGGTTACCTTGTAGAATTTTGGTATCCATAGGAGAAAACGTGAGCCCCACGTTCTGCCATACTGCCCTCCACATTGGGGACCACAAAGTGCAGCCCACCCTTTGGCTGGTCCAAGGAGAATTCTATGTACACCTTCAGCACCTTCAGCTCTGTATCAGAAAAACATTATACACAAGAATGTCATAAAACTTACCAGTACACAAAAGATAAAGGCTATTTAGTCGGATTGTCCTATTATTACCATCAACATGCTTCCACAGCTCTGACGGGACCTTGATGCAGAGTTCCCCATTCCCAGCATCCGGGTCAACAGCAGTGACAGCTGCTGCGTACGCATTGGAAAAATAATTCAGGTTTCGCCTACAAGAAAAAGGAAAAAACACACAACCATTAACAGAGGAACAAAATATATGTTTAACCCCTTTAACAGTCAAATACTATAAAACTTCATTTGGCTGCAGAGTGTGCCTTCCCTAGCCTGGCAGGCTATGCAAAGTGGGCGGCAGGGAGCTTTTATAGTTCGGATGGTTGGATCAGCTTCTGGTTCCTCCACTGTGGCAGCGGTATAACCCAGACATGTCTTTTCAGTTCCAATCACATGATATGACGTGATCGGAATCCAGGAGACCATGTCACCATTACAGCGCCACCCAGAGGTGGAAGAGGAGTGATGGAAGAATCTCTTCGCGATGCAGGTAATGTGATTTTCCCCAGACTTTAATTGCCCTGCGGTAGCAGTGCGGCAGTCTGCCAGGTCGGGCTCTTCTGCTCTCCAAAATGCGCCTCACGCGGGCGTGATGACGTCAGCGGACGTCCTCCGGGCTGTACTGCGCAGGCGGAGTAGTTCTGCGCCTGCGTAGTACAGCCTGGACAACGTCCGGTGACGTCAGCACGCCCGCGTGAGGCGCATTTTGGAGAGCAGAAGAGCCCGACCTGGCAGCCGGTCTGGCCAGGTCGGGTGCACCACCGGAGGAGACCGGGAGCCTGCGGAGCGGCGCCAAGGGCACGTCCTGCCTGCTACGGGCTGGAGGAAGCCCCAGGTAAGTGGATCATCATTTTTTTTTTTTTTTTAGGGACCGTGAACCTTCCCTTTAAGCAATACCAGTTGCCTGGCTATCCTGCTAACCATCTGCTTCTAATACTTTTAGCCATAAACCCTGAACAAGCATGCAGCAGATCAGGATGTTTTTGACATTATGATCAGAACTGACTGGATTAGCTGCATGCTTGTTTCTGGTGTTAATTAGATACTACTGCAGCCCAAAAGATCAGCAGAGCTGCCAGGCAACTGGTATTGTTGAGAAGGAAATAAATATGGCAGCCTCCATATTATTCTCACTACAGTTGTCCTTTAAATGAAAAAAAAATCCAGTCTTTCTCTGGACACCGCCCCCCAGATTTTGGCAAGGAGCACTCACTGTTTGGACTCGTGATGGCAGATTTCCAGCGTGGGGTCATTGTAGATAAACGCTGCCTCCAGGTCATTCACCTTCACCCGGTATATTCTGCATTGCTTACTGTTCAGCTTGATTCTGGTGAAATTGGGCACTGTGGGGAAGATTGTTAATTCCACATATCCCTGAGGAGAAAGAAACAAAGAACTTTTCAATTTGTCCCTCTTAAAGAGAATCTGTATTGTTAAAATCGCACAAAGGTAAACATACCAGTGCGTTAGGGGACATCTCCTATTACCCTCTGTCACAATTTCGCTGCTCCCCACCACATTAAAAGTGGTTAAAAACAGTTTTAAAAAGTCTGTTTATAAACAAACAAAATGGCCACCAAAACAGGAAGTAGGTTGATGTACAGTATGTCCACACATAGAAAATACATCCATACACAAGCAGGCTGTATACAGCCTTCCATTTTATCTCAAGAGATCATTTGTGTGTTTCTTTCCCCCTGCAGCTATCTTCCACTGAAGTGTCAGGCTGTTTCTTCCTGCAGAGTGCAGACAGCTCTGCCTGTATGTAATTCCTCAGTATGTGAAAGCCCAGCCAGCTCAGAGGAGGATTTATCCAGCTTGTAAAAGATAATAGAGCAGAGAGAAGCTACACTAATCTAAATAACACACAGGCAGTGTGCAGAGAGGGGCCGGGAGGGGGGAGATGCATCACAGAACCACAACACTGAAGAACTTGGCAGCCTTCCAGACACAGGCTGACAAGTCTGACAAGAGAGAGATAAGTTGATTTATTACAGAGATGGTGATAGTAGAACGTGCTGCAGTAAGCCAGAGCACATTAGAATAGATTTTGGAACTTGTAGGATGGAAGAAAACCGGATGAAATTTTTGTTACGGAGTCTCTTTAAAGGGAATCTGAAGTGAAAATAAACTTATGATATAATGAAATGTGTAGTACAGCTAAGAAATAGAACATTAGTAGTACAGACATGAGTCTCATGTTGTTTCCAGTACAGGAAGAGTTAAGAAGCTTCAGTTATCTATGCAAAAGAGCTTCTCTGAGCTCTCCGACCAAGCTTGGTCAGTGCGGTTTTCTGAAGCTCTTATCTCAACCTCTCTCTCACTGTGCGGGCAGGAAGGCTAGGTCCACACTAGGCACGGTTGCAGGACGGACACTGCAGTCCGGGATCAGGGGAAGTACCACCGGACTGCAAACTGATCCGTTTTCATAAAAAGTGCATCAGTTTTGCATCAGTTTCCGTTCAGTTTTTACCCCAAAACACGGACAGAAAACATCTCTGTCATTAGGAAGGTAGTGGGAGGATTTTTTTGGGCCAATAATAAAGTTCAGGCTATCCGTTTTGTCATCAGTTTTTGTTGGTATTTTGCCTGTGGAGCTGGAGATGCGTTTTCTCATTGCTTTTCACTACCCCTGCGTGTATCCGTGGTCCTGATCCGTTGCGTAAAAATGCAGCAGATCCGGACCTTCCGTTCAGGTTTTGAGAACGGGTCCCTGCAAACGGTCTCCCCGCACATAATTGACGTTCTACAGAATGGGGACTACAGGGGGGCACAGGAGGGGGAGGGTGGTGCTGTGTGCTACTCACAGCACAAGTAATTAAACAATATTAAAGTAGGAGAGGGGAGAGGGAACCAGGTCAGGGTTTTTTTCTGCAGGAAATTTCAAATGGTCATTAGCTTTGCTTTGTCTCATAGTTTAAAATACAGAGTGTTTGTAAACTGCAAATATGACAGAATGATGCAATGTTATAAAAAAAAAAAAGGAAATAATTTAAAATAAAAATATGAGACTTCTTTGCTACTAATGTTTTAGTCATTATCCGCACTACACATACAATTCATTAGATCATACGTTTTTTTTCCGCTTCAGTGTCACTTTAACAGCATGAAAAGCTTTAAGGACAATCACATCAGCAGTCACTGAACTGGGCACTGAAAGTCAATACCATTTCTAAGACCTCTTAACCTCCTTGCCGGTCTAAAAAATCCGGCAAGGAGGCAGCGCCGCACATTTTTTTAATTTTTTTTTTTTTTAAATCATGTAGCGAGCCAAGGGCTCGCTACTTGATAGCCGCTAAGCGGCGGCATCCCCCCACCCACTCCGATCGCCTTCGGCGATCAGAGTATGCAGGGAATCCCGTTGAGAACGGGATTTCCTGCAGGGCTTCCCCGGTCGCCATGACGTCGGGACGTCATAGGGAATCCCGATCCGCCCCTCAACGCTGCCTGGCACTGATTGGCCAGGCAGCGCAGGGCTCTGGGGCGGGGGGGAGCGACTCGGCGCGGCGGATTGCGGCGGATCGGCGGCGATCGAAAGTTACAAGCAGCTAGCAAAGTGGTAGCTGCTTGTAACAAAAAAAAAAATTATGCAAATCGGCCCAGCGGGGCCTGAGATATCCTCCTGCGCAGGTTACCCCGAGCTGAGCTCGGGATAACCGGCAAGGAGGTTAAAAGGGATACTGTACGGGGGCAGGGGGAAAATGAGTTGAACTTACCCGGGGCTTCTAATGGTCCCCCACAGACATCCTGTGCCCACGCAGCCGCTCACCGATGCTCTGGCCCCGCCTCCGGTTCACTTCTGGAATTTCAGACTTTAAAGTCAGAAAACCACTGCGCCTTCGTTGCCGTGTCCTCACTCCCGCTGATGTCACCAGGAGTGTACTGCGAAGGCCCAGTATAGTCTGTGCCTGCGCCGTGCGCTCCTGGTGACATCAGGGGAAGCGAGGACACGGCAACGCAGGCGCAGTGGTTTTCTGACTTTAAAGTCTGAAATTCCAGAAGTGAACCGGAGGCGGGGCCGGAGCATCAGTGAGTGGCTGCGCGGGCACAAGAAGTCTGCGGGGGACCATTAGAAGCCCCGGGTAAGTTCAACTCATTTTCCCCCGACCCCCCTACAGTATCCCTTTAAAAAGGAACTGTAGTGGAAGTAATGAAAATAAAAAAATGACTTAATTTTCACAATATACATTCATATAGAATTTAGTCTGTGTTTGTGTCATGTGCAACTGTGCACAGGGCTATTTATGCCATATACAAGGCTGGATTTACCATAAGGCACTGTAGGCGCGTGCCTACAGAAGCCCGATGATGGAAAGGCGGCTCCCTACCCTCCTCCCCTATGCAGAGTCCTGATGAGAGTATAAATGAGAGGTTACTCACCCAGCTCTCAGTAATTCACTGACAAGATCTCCCTTCTGTCAGGGGCACCTCTAGCTACATAACACTGAGGGTACTTCTGGCTACCTAATACTAAAGGGCACCTGTAGCTACCTATGATGGGCAAGGGAAGTAAGGGAAAAGTGAAAGCTGGGACTGAACACTGACATTTCAGCGCAGGAGACTTGGGCACACAGTGAGTAACTTCGGCGCCATCAGAAGACTGAGCTGAATTTACTTTTAAAACACTATAAATTCGGCCTCCAGCAATTATTTCATTCCCCACTATCCATGGCGGCCTGGAGGGGGAATAGTATTTAACACGGCCAGGAATTATGTAGTATCAGAATCAGCCATATACAGGCTATATCCAGTGCCCAAGTCTCCTGCGCCGATTCCTCTCGTACGCACTGGGACAGCCAACACACTTACAGTGCAGTTTGGTGGGGGTTTGTAAGTTCGGGCGAAGTCTATGATGCCAAGACATCTTTGTCTATTGGCTCCTGTCAGGTAAATCCGGGCCTGGCCATATAGTCTTTTGGGCAATTATTGCATGGCTTTTTGTGTTGTCCCTGATAAAGCCCTTATGTTTAGCTATTTCGTATGCAAACCTGAGAAAATGCATATTTTTTTGATAAGTGAATACAAGCATCTGCCGTTGAACAGCTTATACTAGTGTTTTTGTGGTGTTTTTCAAGTATGCATGGGACCTGTGGGTGGCGGCTTAGGGTCCCTTTAGGACAACTGATGTACAAAGTAATGTCCATGTTTGCTATGCCCTCTTTCACACCGTTAAGCTGAAAAAATTACAGAGCCCAAGGTGGGCTCATATAATAAAAAAAAACCTAGGCCACCTGATCCGGGGGACTGGACGGATCAGGTAGCAGCCATCCACGCCGCTCTCGGCCGCTCCTGAGGCCTGCACTGCCGCACTTTCCCTTTCATGACCTCCGGGTCACAACATTGGAAGGAGAGAGAACTCCCTCTCAACCAGGGCGCAGAGATGTGGGAAAGCGGCAGGGGGCGTGGCCAGGGAGAGCTGCCCAATGGCAGCTCTGGAAAGCCTGCAGGAACGCCCCTAGAGGGTGTTTGAGTGGGGATACCCTCTCCAATCATTACCCTCCAAGATAGAGACAACTGTCGCTAATTTGGGGGGGCTATGAGCGCGTGGGTGGGGGGGCCAGAGGCACATCATGATGTAGAGAAAATGCCTGTGTCTCATCTGCCCTGCCCCCCCCCGCACTGCCCCGGGTTCTATATAATGGCCCGTTTCCACTATTGCGGTGCGGAATCTCCGGTAATTCACTGCTGACGAAATCGCATGCGGATACGATTCGGCATGCGTTTTCTGCCGTGATTTCGCATAGGTTAGGGTATATGCGATTTTAACCATGTCACTGCCTTTGTTAATTTACATTAGTTTCTATGCGAAATCGCGGGAAAAAAAACACATGCCAAAAAATGCATGCCAAAAAACGCATGCGATTCGCATAGCGGTATGCTCCCCGCAAATTCTGACGGCTCAGCCGTGCAGATTTTTCACGCACAGAACAACACTCAGCACTTTGGACAAGTGGAAACAGGCCCATCCACTTGTATTGGCTATGCGAATCCGCATGCAGACAACGCATGCAGATTCGCGATAGTGGAAACGGGCCCTAAAGCTTTTTCTCAATGCACTTCTATGGAAGGTTAAAACACATCAGTTTTCCAGCATATCGTGTAAAAGAAGTCTAAGGGTGGTCACACAAACCATACCATTTTTTTTTTATGTATTTATTTTTTTTATTTGCTTCGAGATTCCAATCCAATTTTATGATTGATCAGAAGTTTCTATTAGAATCTTCAGAGGTACCACACACATTTTTTGAGATTGCCGCAATGTTGGGGTAAAAGATTGTAAATTCCGAAAAAATTGGTTGGCTTGAAAAATCAAGAGAAAGAAATGAATTTTTCGATAAACAACCGGAATTTACACTTTTACACTTTACCGCAATATTCCTGTATTTTTGTTTCCGTTGTCAAGGGTGTGTGTGTGTGTGTGTGTGTGTCTCTGTGTGGTGTCTGTGTGTGTGTGGTGTCTGTGTGTGTGTGGTGTCTGTGTGTGTGTGGTGTCTGTGTGTGTGTGGTGTCTGTGTGTGTGTGGTGTCTGTGTGTGTGTGGTGTCTGTGTGTGTGTGGTGTCTGTGTGTGTGTGGTGTCTGTGTGTGTGTGGTGTCTGTGTGTGTGTGGTGTCTGTGTGTGTGTGGTGTCTGTGTGTGTGTGGTGTCTGTGTGTGTGTGTGGTGTCTGTGTGTGTGTGTGGTGTCTGTGTGTGTGTGTGGTGTCTGTGTGTGTGTGTGGTGTCTGTGTGTGTGTGTGGTGTCTGTGTGTGTGTGTGGTGTCTGTGTGTGTGTGTGGTGTCTGTGTGTGTGTGTGGTGTCTGTGTGTGTGTGGTGTCTGTGTGTGTGTGGTGTCTGTGTGTGTGTGGTGTCTGTGTGTGTGTGGTGTCTGTGTGTGTGTGGTGTCTGTGTGTGTGTGGTGTCTGTGTGTGTGTGGTGTCTGTGTGTGTGTGGTGTCTGTGTGTGTGTGGTGTCTGTGTGTGTGTGGTGTCTGTGTGTGTGTGGTGTCTGTGTGTGTGTGGTGTCTGTGTGTGTGTGGTGTCTGTGTGTGTGTGGTGTCTGTGTGTGTGTGGTGTCTGTGTGTGTGTGGTGTCTGTGTGTGTGTGGTGTCTGTGTGTGTGTGGTGTCTGTGTGTGTGTGGTGTCTGTGTGTGTGTGGTGTCTGTGTGTGTGTGGTGTCTGTGTGTGTGTGGTGTCTGTGTGTGTGTGGTGTCTGTGTGTGTGTGGTGTCTGTGTGTGTGTGGTGTCTGTGTGTGTGTGGTGTCTGTGTGTGTGTGGTGTCTGTGTGTGTGTGGTGTCTGTGTGTGTGTGGTGTCTGTGTGTGTGTGGTGTCTGTGTGTGTGTGGTGTCTGTGTGTGTGTGGTGTCTGTGTGTGTGTGGTGTCTGTGTGTGTGTGGTGTCTGTGTGTGTGTGGTGTCTGTGTGTGTGTGGTGTCTGTGTGTGTGTGGTGTCTGTGTGTGTGTGGTGTCTGTGTGTGTGTGGTGTCTGTGTGTGTGTGGTGTCTGTGTGTGTGTGGTGTCTGTGTGTGTGTGGTGTCTGTGTGTGTGTGGTGTCTGTGTGTGTGTGGTGTCTGTGTGTGTGTGGTGTCTGTGTGTGTGTGGTGTCTGTGTGTGTGTGGTGTCTGTGTGTGTGTGGTGTCTGTGTGTGTGTGGTGTCTGTGTGTGTGTGGTGTCTGTGTGTGTGTGGTGTCTGTGTGTGTGTGGTGTCTGTGTGTGTGTGGTGTCTGTGTGTGTGTGGTGTCTGTGTGTGTGTGGTGTCTGTGTGTGTGTGGTGTCTGTGTGTGTGTGGTGTCTGTGTGTGTGTGGTGTCTGTGTGTGTGTGGTGTCTGTGTGTGTGTGGTGTCTGTGTGTGTGTGGTGTCTGTGTGTGTGTGGTGTCTGTGTGTGTGTGGTGTCTGTGTGTGTGTGGTGTCTGTGTGTGTGTGGTGTCTGTGTGTGTGTGGTGTCTGTGTGTGTGTGGTGTCTGTGTGTGTGTGGTGTCTGTGTGTGTGTGGTGTCTGTGTGTGTGTGGTGTCTGTGTGTGTGTGGTGTCTGTGTGTGTGTGGTGTCTGTGTGTGTGTGGTGTCTGTGTGTGTGTGGTGTCTGTGTGTGTGTGGTGTCTGTGTGTGTGTGGTGTCTGTGTGTGTGTGGTGTCTGTGTGTGTGTGGTGTCTGTGTGTGTGTGTGTGTGGTGTCTGTGTGTGTGTGGTGTCTGTGTGTGTGTGGTGTCTGTGTGTGTGTGTGGTGTCTGTGTGTGTGTGTGTGGTGTCTGTGTGTGTGTGTGGTGTCTGTGTGTGTGTGTGGTGTCTGTGTGTGTGTGTGGTGTCTGTGTGTGTGTGTGGTGTCTGTGTGTGTGTGTGGTGTCTGTGTGTGTGTGGTGTCTGTGTGTGTGTGGTGTCTGTGTGTGTGTGGTGTCTGTGTGTGTGTGGTGTCTGTGTGTGTGTGGTGTCTGTGTGTGTGTGGTGTCTGTGTGTGTGTGGTGTCTGTGTGTGTGTGTGTGTGTGTGGTGTCTGTGTGTGTGTGTGTGGTGTCTGTGTGTGTGTGTGTGGTGTCTGTGTGTGTGTGTGTGGTGTCTGTGTGTGTGTGTGTGGTGTCTGTGTGTGTGGTGTCTGTGTGTGTGTGTGTGTGTGTCTGTGTGTGTGTCTGTGTCTGTGTGTGTGGTGTCTGTGTGTGTGTGTGGTGTGTGTGTGGTGTGTGTGTCTGTGTCTGTGTCTGTGTCTGTCTGTGTCTGTCTGTGTGATTAGATAGCAACCTCATCCCATCTTTTCATTATATCTACAACCCAATCTTTCATCCTTTTTGTTGTTTATAGAAGCAATAATAAAATTTGCTATGTACTGAATAGTTACATACAAAAATTTTTTCTGGTTGAAGAGAACCCGAGGTGTGTTTAAAGAATGTTATCTGCATAAAGAGGTTGGTTCTGCCTATACAGCCCAGCCTCTGTTGCTATCCCAAACCCCCCTAAGGTCCCCCTGCTCTCTGCAATCCCTCATAAATCACAGCCCTGCTGTGCGGGCTGTGTTTACATCTGTAGTGTCAGTCTCAGCTGCTGTCCCGCCTCCTGCATAGCTCCAGTCCCTGCCCCTGTCCCTTCCCTCCAATCAGCAGAGAGGGAAGGGACGCAGGCGGGGACTGGAGTTCTGCAGGAGGCGTGGGGAGCAGCAGACTGACACTATAGAGATAAACACAGCCGGCTCTGACAAGCTGTGTGTCAGCAGTGTGGCTGTTATTTATGAGGGATTGCAGAGTGCAGGGGGACCTTAGTGGGGTTTGGGATAGCAACAGAGGCTGGGCTGTATAGGCAGATCCAGCCTCTGTATGCAGATAATATTCTTTAAACCCACCTCGGGTTCTCTTTAAATACAATTTCACAATCACACACCATACAATTCTTGATAAAATTGCTCTAAATTTTCCAGCATGTCCAATCTCAAAAAATGGTTCAATTGGATTTCTCGATTGAAAACAAATAAAAGATTTAGATTTTTCAGGACAACCAATTATATTTATCAAATTGGAGTAAAACTTGATTTTTTAATTGTATGGTGTGTGGCCATCTTTAGTGTGGTGGTGCAGTTGTGGATGGCAGCGCCCAACTGTGGACGGCACAGTTGTAGGCGCCGGCTTAGTGCGGCAGTTGTGGTGTGCCTGAGCAGCTGTGTACTCGCATACTTAAAGTGGCACTATGGCTAAAAAATTTTTTACATTTAAATATGTGCAAACATAGACAAATAAGAAGTATGTTTTTTCCAGAGAAAAATGAGCCATAAATTTATTTTCTCCTATGTTGCCGTCGCTTACAGTAGGTAGTAGAAATCTGACAGAAGTGACAGGTTTTGGACTAGTCTATCTCTTCATAGGGGATTCTCAGCAAGGCTTTTATTCTTTATAAAGATATTCTCAAAAAAGGATTTAAACAATGATGTTGGCCAGCTTCCCTGCTCGCTACACAGTTTTTTGGGCAGTTGGACAGAGCAACTGCCATTCACTAAATGCTTTTGAAAATAAATAAATCCCTGAGAATCCCCCTATGAAGAGATGGACAAGTCCAAAACCTGTCGCTTCTGTCAGATTTCTACTACCTACTGTAAGTGACAGCAACATAGGAGAAAGGTAATTCATGGCTCATTTTACTCTGGCAGAAATGTACTTTTTATTTGTTTATGTTTGCACATATTTTAAATTTTACAATATTTCACCATAGTGCCCCTTTAAGTATGCACAGATGTACCTGTGGGCGGAAGCTTAGTATGGGTGGTGGCTTTGTGCGGCACACAAGTCTTCTGTGGGGGTTTCCTAGTTATTTATAACAGCTATTTCTGAGGATGCTGCTAGACTTACACAACCTCTGCTTCACATACTTTTCAGTAGAGACTCTTAATGAGATGCTAATCATTCAGGCTTGCATGCAAATTTCATGCAAATTGTATGCAGCTTGGAACGGGGTCAATCGAATGCTCTGCCAGCTGATTTTGACAGGCCCAGTTACAAATTACACAAGCTGCATACCATCGGCAGGCTAGCCCAGGATTATAAGGGTCTCATTATTGACTAGCGCCACTTCTCAGCAACCATCAATGTAATTTGATATAACCCCGGTGAGAGTGGCAAATCCTAAGAACCTAATAGCAAACAGTTTTAGGCCTCCTTCAGATAGGTGGCGTCCGTTCCAAGGATGCCCATAGGCATGCAGTGATAGTAAGGGAGGATGTTTAGATGTGGCAAGAAGCAGTACAGTCCTTCCAGGTAACAGCACTGCCTCTGAAACACTGACACGCACGTGGTTACAAATACTGTCATTCAACTGCTTTAAACCGAAGCTGGAAGAAACTCATTGGCCAGCAGATCTGAGGATGAACTGTTAATCAAGCACCCAGCACAGCAGCCAAGGCCTTAAAGGACAGCTGTAGGGATATGGAGGCGGCAATATTTATTTCCTTTTAAACAATACCAGTTGCCTGGCAGCCCTGCTGATCTATTTGGCTGTAGTAGTGTCTGAATCACACCAGAAACAAGCATGCAGCTAATCTTGTCAGATCTGACAATAATGTCAGAAACACCTGATCTGCTGCATGCTTGTTCAGGGTCTATGGCTAAAAGTGTTAGAGACAGAATATCAGTAGGATAGCCATGCAACAGGTATAGCTTAAAAGGAAATAAATGTAGCATCCTCCATATACCTCTCATTAAAGTTGTCCTTTAACCACTTCACCATATCTGGACGCATATATCCGTCCAGATAGGCAGTGGTGCTGCAGCCGTGTGCTGCGCGCGATCGGGCGCGCGCTCCCGCTGCCTCCCCGATCAGTGAATGGGAATATAATTCCCATTCACCGATCTAAGTCCCCGGAAGAAATACCGACGCTTTCTCATCAGAGAGCGTGATATTTCTGCCCCCAGGAAACAACTTCCCTTCATTTTAGTTCCTAGATGCGACATCGTTCGCATCTAGGAATTTTTTGAATGTGGCCATCTTGTGGCCAAATAGTAAACTGCACCCACATACCTGTATTGAATAAAAATACATTATATTACATCTAAAATTGGCTATTTACCTCCCAAACTAAAATTACCCAAATACATTTTTGTATTAAAAAAAAAATAAAAAAAATTACAATTAAAAAAAAAAAAACTACATAAATAGTTACCTAAGGGTCTGAACTTTTTAAATATACATGTCAAGAGAGTATCTTATTAAATTTTTTAAAATTATAAGCTTGTAAATAGTGATGGACGCAAATTGAAAAAATGCACCTTTATTTCTAAATAAAATATCAGCGCCATAAATTGTGATAGGGACGTAATTTAAATGGTGTAATAAGCGGGACAAATGGGCACATAAAATGCATGGGTTTTAATTACTGTAGCATGTATTAATTTTAAACTATAATGGCCAAAAACTGAGAAATAATGATTTTTTTCCATTTCTATCTTAATCTTCCTGTTAAAATGTATTTACAGTAAAGTGGCTCTTAGCAAAATGTACTACCTAAAAAAAGCCTAATTAGTGGCGGAAAAAACGAGATATAGATCAATTAATTTTGATAAGTAGCGATAAATTTATTAGCGAATGAATGGGAGGTGAACATTGCTCGGATGCATAAGATTTTCGAAGCTGTAGGCTGAAGTGGTTAAACTGTACAGAGACAATGGAAGTAAAAGCATTTATACTTATCTGGGGTTTCCTCCATCTCCCTGCAGTCTGTCTTCTCCCTCACCATCCTACAGGTACCCTTAACTGCGCTATTTCAGCCCGACTAAGCCAGTTGGGGACTACTGCACGAGTGGTTCCCGGCCATCCACCCCCCTCCCCCATTGTGCTCCCATAGCCCTAAGCGATCTGCCTTTGTACAGTTAGTTAAGACTGGAAGAGCGATTGCGCAGGATGCTCCCACCTACAAGAGTGCGATCGGGCGGTGTGCACGGCCAGGATGGCACGTCCTCAGTGCCCGGACTGACACGGAGGGCGCTAATGGACCACAGCGGACTGGACGAAGCCCCAGGTAAGTATAAATCCTTTTACTTTCATTGTCTCTGTATAATTCTGCTCCAGGTTTGCTGCGACTTAGTTGGTAGTAACTGTAGGTTCATTTGCCAAACACTGATTGTAATACAGAGAGTAAAAGTACTCACAATGACGGACTTCCTCTGGAAGTTAATATTGTTGATGCAAACGACCTGGTGGGTTGTGCAGAAGCAAAAGAGAAAGAAAAGTTACTTCGCGAATATGGAAGGAGCAAGAAATTCATGCATCTGAAATTAGAACAGAAGAGAAAAACAAAACCAGAGGGAAATGCTGCCAAATGATTCTATGCAAATTAGATTCAAGAGACAACCCTGCATTGTTTCAAGAGACAATTCAACTGGGAGGCAGAATCTGCTGAGAATTTAGGTGGATCAGGGGTGGGGCAGAGGCAGTTGTCGAATGGCGGCCCTTAACTTAGCACCGAAGTTATAAAGTTTATTATTATTATTAATAATAATAATAATATTATACAGTTTATATTAGTATTAATGGGTATGGAGTATACAGTATACACACACAGATAATAGAGGATACAATATGGATACAATTATACAGTATAGGCACAAACAGGTATTAGTGGATAGGGGTGGATATGGGGTATACAGTATATGCACACATATGTATTAGTGGATAGGTATGGATATGGAAAATCAGAATCATTTCATTTGTCAAGCAGAGCAGGACTGTGTTGTTCCTGGCATTGGATTTGGCACGTTTAGAGTAGAAGTAACAATATAAATAATAAAACAAAAGGACAATAAACAGCATTGTTTACAAGATACATATTATTATTATGGATTTAGAAAGCATCAACATATTCCATAGTGCTGTACAAGTAAGAAACACGAACATGGGGAACATAATAACGCAGACAATGGTATACATCAAATACGGAAATACAGAATCAGTAATTAACATTATGTGAGATATAAAATAACATGATGAATAAAATGTATAACAGATTGCAAGAAACAAAAGGGTGGGAGAGCCCTGCCCTTGCAAACTTACAATCTAAAGGAACATGCATACACAAGTATTAGTGGATAGGGGTGGATATTGAGTATACAGTATATGCATTGCATACACAGGTATTAGTGGATATGGGGTAAACAGTATATGTGCACACACAGGTATCTGTGGCTATGGGGCACACAGGTATTAGTGGATAGCTTAGGTATTGGGCTATTTCTATACACACAGAAAGGAATAAATAGATGGGGTATTGAGGTACACAGTATATGCACTCACTAGTATAGTGGACAGATGGGGTATTGGGGTATATAAACGTAGTGTTATCAGTGGAGAGATGGGGTACACCGTATATACACACAGTGGTATCAGGTGATAGATGAAGTATATAGTATACATGTAAACAGTGGTATAGGGGAGAGATGGGGTATATAGTATAAACACACAGTGGTATCAGCGGACAGCTGGGGTATATAGTATATATGTACACAGTAGCATATGTGCTATATAGTATATACAGTGGTACCAGTGGAC
Source organism: Hyperolius riggenbachi (assembly GCF_040937935.1). NCBI lineage: Eukaryota > Metazoa > Chordata > Amphibia > Anura > Hyperoliidae > Hyperolius > Hyperolius riggenbachi. The sequence continues at coordinate 411,825,270 of NC_090650.1, forward strand.
AGATGGGGTATATAGTATATATACACAGTGGTATGGGGAGAGATGGATATTGGATATATAGTATATACACACAGTGGTATAGGGGAGAGATCGGTATTGTGGTATATAGTATATACACACAGTGGTAAAGGGGAGAGATGGATATTGGGGTATACAGTATATATACACACAGTGGCATCAGTGGACAGATGGGGTGTGTATAGTATATATTCACAGTGGTATAGGGGAGAGATGGGTATTGGGGTACATAGTATATATACACACAGTTGTATCAGTGGACAGACGTAGTATTGGTATACAGTATATACACAATGATGTATGGGACAGATGGGGTATCTCAGGACAGGTAAGCCACACACAGACACCCCCTGTTGGAGATACTTATAGTTTATACTGCCGGGGGCTCTCGAAGCCCTTATCCCCCTTCTTCCTGTTCATGGCTCCGGCGGTTCCGCCCCTCCAGGGGCCCCGTTGCTATGGTGACCAGGGCCCGCTCTCTGCTGCTCTCTCTCCGGTACCAGCCATGAGCAACTTCAGTACTTCCGCTTCCGGACGGAAGTTTCGGAAGTCGCTGTTTTGCTGCCATGTTTGATGAGGGCAAATCCCGCTCTTCAAATCGAAGTGAATATCCGGTGCAGAGGGGTGGAGTTTGTATGAGGGCTGTATGGTGACAGGGGGCATGTAACATGAGGGCTGCATGGTGACAGGGGGCATGTAACATGGGGGCTGCCTGGTGACAGGGGGCACATAACATGAGGGCTGTATGGTGACAGGGGGCACGTAACATGAGGGCTGCATGGTGACGGGGCACGCAACATGAGGGCTGCATGGTGACGGGGCACATAACATGGGGGCTGCCTGGTGACAGGGGGCACATAACATGAGGGCTGCATGGTGACAGGGGGCTCGTAACATGAGGGCTGCATGGTGACAGGGGGCACGTAACATGAGGGCTGCATGGTGACGGGGCACGCAACATGAGGGCTGCATGGTGACGGGGCACATAACATGGGGGCTGCCTGGTGACAGGGGGCACGTAACATGAGGGCTGCATGGTGACGGGTACGTAACATGAGGGCTGCATGGTGACAGGGGGCACATAACATGAGGGCTGCCTGGTGACAGGGGGCACATAACATGAGGGCTGCATGGTGACGGGGCACGTAACATGAGGGCTGCAGGTGACAGGGTGCACATAACATGAGGGCTGCATGGTGACAGGGGGCACGTAACATGAGGGCTGCATGGTGACGGGGCACGCAACATGAGGGCTGCATGGTGACGGGGCACATAACATGAGGGCTGCATGGTGACAGGGGGCACGTAACATGAGGGCTGCATGGTGACAGGGGGCACGTAACATGAGGGCTGCATGGTGACAGGGGGCACATAACATGAGGGCTGCCTGGTGACAGGGGGCACATAACATGAGGGCTGCATGGTGACGGGGCACGTAACATGAGGGCTGCAGGTGACAGGGTGCACATAACATGAGGGCTGCCTGGTGACAGGGGGCACATAACATGAGGGCTGCATGGTGACAGGGGGCACGTAACATGAGGGCTGCATGGTGACAGGGGCACGTAACATGAGGGCTGCATGGTGACAGGGGGCACGTAACATGAGGGCTGCCTGGTGACGGGGCACATAACATGAGGGCTGCATGGTGGCAGGGGGCACGTAACATGAGGGCTGCATGGTGACAGGGGCACGTAACATCAGGGCTGCACGGTGACGGGCACGTAACATGAGGGCTGCACGGTGACAGGGGGCACGTAACATGAGGGCTGCACGGTGACAGGGGGCACGTAACATGAGGGCTGCACGGTGACAGGGGGCTCGTAACATGAGGGCTGCATGGTGACAGGGGGCACGTAACATGAGGGCTGCATGGTGACGGGGCAAGTAACATGAGGGCTGCATGGTGACAGGGGGCACGTAACATGAGGGCTGCATGGTGACAGGGGGCACGTAACATGAAGGCTGCATGGTGACAGGGAGCACGTAACATGAGGGCTGCATGGTGACAGAGGGCACATAACATGAGGGCTGCATGGTGACAGGACACACGTAACATGAAGGCTGCATGGTGACAGAGGGCACGTAACATGAGGGCTGCATGGTGACGGGGCACGTAACATGAGGGCTGCCTGGTGACAGGGGGCACATAACATGAGGGCTGCATGGTGACAGGGGGCACGTAACATGAGGTCTGCATGGTGACAGGGGCACGTAACATGAGGGCTGCATGGTGACAGGGGGCACGTAACATGAGGGCTGCCTGGTGACAGGGGGCACGTAACATGAGGGCTTCATGGTGACAGGGGGCACGTAACATGAGGGCTGCATGGTGACAGGGGCACGTAACATGAGGGCTGCATGGTGACAGGGGGCACGTAACATGAGGGCTGCCTGGTGACAGGGGGCACGTAACATGAGGGCTGCATGGTGACAGGGGGCACGTAACATGAGGGCTGCATGGTGACAGGGGCACGTAACATGAGGGCTGCACGGTGACGGGCACGTAACATGAGGGCTGCACGGTGATGGGCACGTAACATGAGGGCTGCACGGTGACAGGGGGCACGTAACATGAGGGCTGCATGGTGACAGGGGGCTCGTAACATGAGGGCTGCATGGTGACGGGGCACATAACATGAGGGCTGCATGGTGACGGGGTACGTAACATGAGGGCTGCATGGTGACAGGGGGCACGTAACATGAGGGCTGCATGGTGACAGGGGGCACGTAACATGAAGGCTGCATGGTGACTGGGAGCACGTAACATGAGGGCTGCATGGTGACAGAGGGCACATAACATGAGAGCTGCATGGTGACAGGACACACGAAACATGAAGGCTGCATGGTGGCAGAGGGCACGTAACGTGAGGGCTGCATGGTGACAGGGGGCACATAGCATGAGGGCTCCATGGTGACAGGAGACGCGTAACATGAAGGCTGCATGGTGACGGGCACGTAACATGAAGGCTGCATGGTGACGGGCACGTAACATGAGGGCTGCATGGTGACAGGGGGCACATAATATGAGGGCTGCATGGTGACAGAACACACGTAACATGAAGGCTGCATGGTGACAGAGGGAACGTAACGTGAGGGCTGCATGGTGACAGGGGCCCGTAACATGAAGGCTGCATGGTGACAGGCGGCACATAGCATGAGGGCTGCATGGTGACAGGGGGCCCGTAACATGAGGGCTGCATGGTGACAGGAGACACGTAACATGAAGGCTGCATGGTAACAGGAGACGCGTAACATGAGCGCTGCATGGTGACGGGGCACGTAACATGATGGCTGCATGGTGACAGAGGGCACGTAACATGAGGGCTGCATGGTGATGGCCCGTGATGCCCCATGTAATATGAGGGCTGCATGGTAACAGGGGGCACATAACAAAAGGGCTGCATGGTGACAGGGGGCATGTAACATGAAGGCTGCCTGGTGACAGGAGATACGTGACATGAAGGCTGCATGGTGACAGGGGGCATGTAACATGAGGGCTGCATGGTGACAGGAGATACGTAACATGAGGGCTGCATGGTGACAGGGGGCATGTAACATGAGGGCTGCATGGTGACAGGGGGCATGTAACATGAGGGCTGCATGGTGACAGGGGGCATGTAACTGTTATGATCATGTCTGCAGCGTTTACTGCTGGCTGCAGTGGTATTGTAACCCAAGCAGTTCTGATGTCATTACATGCATTTTCTTGCATAGTTTGGTTTGCACTTAAACTAGTTGCTGATTCCATCTGCAGTCACTCTGAAATTAATGACAGTTTAACATGCTCTTGTGTAAACAAACATTGTCTGCTGCAGTGGAGGGGCAGTCCCTTTCCTGCAGGCTGCATATCATTGTCTGCCTTTTCCTGCTATCAGCCTGTGATTAATTACCATTCACTTGTGTGGGAATCTGCAGGTCTGCTCCCATTGGATGACCTCAGTATAAAGAACTGCTTCCTGCAATGTCTCATGGGCTACCATAGTCTCAGATTCTATCTGTTACTCTGCTCGTGCCCCACCTCGTTCCTGGTCCGTGTGGACTGCGCTGACTCCTGCGAAGGGGTCAGCGAGTCCTCCTAGTTCTGCTCTTGTTCTAGAAGTTGTTACTTGCTTGTCTTGTATCATATATTGGTTCATCGCCAATATATACGCATACTTGCGCATTTTGTTATTTTCCTTGAATTCGTGTTACGTTGATACATCAGTGTCGCTGATGTATACATAGTTACATAGTTACTTTGGTTGAAAAAAGACATACGTCCATCGAGTTCAACCAGTACAAAGTACAACTCCAGCCTGCTCCCTCACATATCCCTGTTGATCCAGAGGAAGGCGAAAAAACCCTTACAAGGTAAAAATTCCTTCCCGACTCCAGATGGCAATCAGATAAAATCCCTGGATCAACATCATTGGCATTACCTAGTAATTGTAGCCATGGATGTCATTCAACGCAAGGAAAGCATCTAAGCCCCCTTTAAATGCAGGTATAGAGTTTGCCATAACGACTTCCTGTGGCAATGCATTCCACATCTTAATCACTCTTACTGTAAAGAACCCTTTCCTAAATAAATGGCTAAAACGTTTTTCCTCCATGCGCAGATCATGTCCTCTAGTCCTTTGAGAAGGCCTAGGGACAAAAAGCACATCCGCCAAGCTATTATATTGCCCTCTGATGTATTTATACATGTTAATTAGATCTCCTCTAAGGCGTCTTTTCTCTAGACTAAATAAACCCAGTTTATCTAACCTTTCTTGGTAAGTGAGACCTTCCATCCCACGTATCAATTTTGTTGCTCGTCTCTGCACCTGCTCTAAAACTGCAATATCTTTTTTGTAATGTGGTGCCCAGAACTGAATTCCATATTCCAGATGTGGCCTTACTAGAGAGTTAAACAGGGGCAATATTATGCTAGCATCTCGAGTTTTTATTTCCCTTTTAATGCATCCCAAAATTTTGTTAGCTTTAGCTGCAGCGGCTTGGCATTGAGTACGATTATTTAACTTGTTGTCGATGAGTACTCCTAAGTCCTTCTCCAAGTTTGATGTCCCCAACTGTATCCCATTTATTTTGTATGGTGTTAGACCATTGGTACGACCAAAATGCATGACTTTACATTTGTCAACATTGAATTTCATCTGCCATGTATGTGCCCATATAGCCATCCTATCCAGATCCTGTTGCAATATAACACTATCTTCCTTAGAGTTGATGATTCTGCACAATTTTGTATCATCTGCAAAAATAGCAACATTGCTCACTACTGTATCCACTAGGTCATTAATAAATAAATTGAAGAGCACTGGACCCAGTACAGACCCCTGTGGGACCCCACTGCTAACAGTCTCCCATTTTGAGTATGATCCATTGACCACAACTCTTTGTTTTCTGTCCATTAGCCAGTTCCCTATCCAAGCACACAGACTCTTCCCCAGTCCTTGCCTCCTCATCTTTTGCACCAGACTTTTGTGGGGAACAGTGTCGAATGCCTTAGCAAAGTCTAAGTATATCACATCTACAGCATTCCCAATATCCATATTAGCATTCACTACCTCATAAAAGCTGAGCATGTTAGTCAAACAGGACCTGTCTTTAGTAAACCCATGTTGATGCTGAGAAATAAGATTATTTTCTACTATGAAGTCATGTATAGTATCTCTTAGTAACCCCTCAAATAGTTTGCATACAACTGATGTTAAGCTTACAGGTCTATAATTTCCTGGATCTGATTTTTTGCCCTTCTTAAATAATGGGAAAACGTGGGCTGTACGCCAATCCACTGGGTGTATACGTACACGAACTGTTTATATCCTGTGTTCCGTTAGTCAGCGTTCCAGCACGCTGAGCTAGTTATCCTGTTCCTGGTCCTGTTTGTGGATTGCGTTCATCTCTGCGAAGAGATAGCGAATCCTTCTGAGTCCTGTTCCCTGTATTACTCCAGTCTTAGTCAGAGTTCCTGCTTATGTCATATATCGGTTCATTGCCGATATATACATATGTTAGTCAGACGTTACGAATAGTTTCATTGATAGCTGTAATTGTAATACGCTAGGAAATCATACTTATTGTATATTTATCTGTGTTACGTTCATCTATCTTGATCCTGCTATTTTCTGACTATTCTGTCCTGTCTTTGTGAGGCACGCCATCGCCGCAACGCATTGGCTGCCTTATTCCAGTCTGTCTGGTTTTGGACGCTTGCTGTCGCTAAGTAGCCGCTAGCTAGCAAGCGTTCATTCTGTCTACTTGTTCTGATCTCCTCAGTCCTGGTTTATGCGCTCAGCGCTACTTTGCGCTGAGACGTTATTACGAAAGTGTTGTTTGTGGCTGTTCGGATCTGCACCGGCTCTGTGCACCACAATCTCCTATTGGAGTCAGTCCTCTCCTCCACTAAACTGGGGATATCCTGATCCCTTGTGCCGGTGTGTGTACCTCCTTCACGTCAGCTTATGTGTTGTATGCTGACTGTGGAGATTACACCTCCAAGCTTAACAGTAACATGAGGGCTGCATGGCAACGGGGCACAGAACATGAGGGCTGCATGGCAACAGGGGGCAAAGAACATGAGGGCTGCATGGCAACAAGGGGCACATAACATGCGCATCCAATCTGTCCCTAATAACGCTTCTTTACAGCATAGGTAACAGCTCAGTTTAGAGTGCAGTGGAGCTGCAATGTGAGTGTACAGATGGGTATATTTGCTGATAGAGTAGCTCGCCGGAATTGAAAACCCCAATACATCATTACTTACCTACTCTATCATTTCTGCGTTCTGTTTTCCATCCTGTCACTTCTGCCGTTCTTACGCAGTGTCTTCTCGTAAATCCCGGCTTGTTCACATCAGAATAGAGCTGACCCGGAAGTACTTGCAGGGTCTGCGCCATTCTGTTGCCCTAGTGATTGCGTCGGAATGCTGTGGGCAGCAGCAATCACAGGTGTCCACGAATCTTGAGGCCAAATATCGGTAACACAAGGGGTTAATTAGTTTGGTCAGGGTTAACACTTCACTACAGGGGGGAAAACACTTTAGTTTTTAATGTGATGCTGTCACTTTAACTTTAAAGTGAACCAGAGACGAAGCACCCTCATGTATTGTACCATATATACAGTGGGATGCAAAAGTTTGGGCAACCTTGTTAATCGTCATGATTTTCCTGTATAAATCGCTGGTTGTTACGATAAAAAATGTCAGTTAAATATATAGGAGACACAAACAGAGATATTTGAGAAGTGAAATGAAGTTTAGGATTTACAGAAAGTGCGCAATAATTGTTTAAACAAAATTAGGCAGGTGCATAAATTTGGGCACCACAAAAAAGAAATGAAATCAATATTTAGTAGATCCTCCTTTTGCAGAAATTACAGCCTCTAAACGCTTCCTGTAGGTTCCAATGAGAGTCTGGATTCTGCTTGAAGGTATTTTCGACCATTCCTCTTTACAAAACATCTGTAGTTCATTCAGGTTTGATGGCTTCCGAGCGTGGACAGCTCTCTTTAACTCACACCATAGATTTTAAATTATATTCAGGTCTGGGGACTGAGATGGCCATTCCAGAACGTTGTACTTGTTCCTCTGCATGAATGCCTTAGTGGATTTTGAGCAGTGTTTAGGGTTGTTGTCTTGTTGAAAGATCAAGCCCCGGCGCAACTTCAGCTTTGTCACTGATTCCTAGGCATTGGTCTCCAGAATCTGCTAATACTGAGTGGAATCCATGCATCCCTCAACTTTGACAAGATTCACAGTCCCTGAACTGGCCACACGGCCCCACAGCATGATGGAACCACCACCATATTTTACTGTAGGTAGCAGGTGTTTTTCTTGGACTGCTGTGTTGTTTTTCCTCCATGCATAATACCCCTTGTTATGCCCAAATAACTCAATTTTAGTTCATCAGTCCACAGTACCTTATTCCAAAATGAAGCTGGCTTGTCCAAATGCGCTTTAGCATACCTCAAGTGGCTCTGTTTGTGCTGTGGGTGGAGAAAAGGCTTCCTCTGCATCACTATTGCATACAGCATCTCCTTGTGTAAAGTACGCCGAAAGGTTGAACGATGCACAGTGACTCCATCTGCAGCAAGATGATGTTGTCGGTATTTGGTGCTGGTCTGTGGGTTGACTCTGACTGTTCTCACCATTCGTTGCGTCTGTTAATCCGAGATTTTTCTTGGTGTGCCACTTTGAGCGTGAACTTGAACTGAGCCTGTGGTCTTCCATTTCCTCAATATGTTCCTAACTGTGGAAACAGACAGCTGAAATCCCTGAGGCAACTTTCTGTATCCTTCCCCTAAACCATGATGGTGAACAATCTTTGTCTTCAGGTCATTTGAGAGTTGTTTTGAGACCCCCATGTTGATACTCTTCAGAGAAAATTGAAAGAGGAGAAAAACATACAATTGACCCCCTTAAATACTCTTTCTCATTATTGGATTCACCTGTGTAGGTCAGGGGTCACTGAGCTTACCAAGCCAATTTGAGTTCCAATAATTAGTTCTAAAGGTTTTGGAATCAATAAAATGACGACAGTGCCCAAATTTATGCACCTGCCTAATTTTATTAAAACAATTATTGCGCACTTTCTGTAAATCCAATAAACTTCATTTCACTTCTCAAATATCACTGTGTGTGCCTTCTATATGATATATTTAACTGACATCTTTTATCATAACAATCAACGATTTATACAGGAAAATCATGACAATTAACAAGGTTGCCCAAACTTTTGCTTCCCGCTGTATCAATTGGAACATTAGAGAAAACACCTACCCTGCTCTTTGCTTCATCCTTTACTGCTCAGCCTGCTTGTTATCACCTCTGATAAGAATCCCCTACTGAGCATTCAGTCTGGCTTTGCTCAGGAATCTTTATAGCTCAGTCTGTCTTTTCTGATGTCTTTTCAAGCCCAAGCCTGCCCCCTTCTGGCTCAGCTATAATGATTACTGAGCAAAGCCAGACTGAATGCTCAGTCAGGGATTTTATCAGGGCTGATAACAAGCAGGCTGAGCAGTGAAGAATGAAACAGTGAGCAGGGTATGTGTTTTCTCTAATGTTCCCACTGATATATATGGTCAAATACATGAGGGTGCTTCATCTCTGGTTCACTTAAAGAAAAAAAAATCCTTTTTACACCTTTTTTTAACGTTTCTTGACTGATTGCTGCTATGGTGCAGCAGCGGCTTTTAGTGCAGGATGTGAGTGTCACCTCCTGAAATCTTCAGGGTGGCCAATAAGGATGCGAGACTAGCATCAAATAATCTTAAAGAGACTCCGTAACAAAAATTGCATCCTGTTTTTTATCATCCTACAAGTTCCAAAAGCTATTCTAATGTGTTCTGGCTTACTGCAGCACGTTCTACTATCACCATCTCTGTAATAAATCAACTTATCTCTCTCTTGTCAGACTTGTCGGCCTGTGTCTGGAAGGCTGCCAAGTTCTTCAGTGTTGTGGTTCTGTGATGCATCTCCCCCCTCCAGGCCCCTCTCTGCACACTGCCTGTGTGTTATTTAGATTAGGGCAGCTTCTCTCTTATCTTTTACAAGCTGGATAAATCCTCCTCTGAGCTGGCTGGGCTTTCACATACTGAGGAATTACATACAGGCAGAGCTGTCTGCACTCTGCAGGAAGAAACAGCCTGACACTTCAGTGGAAGATAGCTGCAGGGGGAAAGAAACACACAAATGATCTCTTGAGATTCAAAAGGAAAGCTGTATACAGCCTGCTTGTGTATGGATGTATTTTCTATGTGTGGACATACTGTACATCAACCTACTTCCTGTTTTGGTGGCCATTTTGTTTGTCTATAAACAAACTTTTTAAAACTGTTTTTACCACTTTTAATGCGGCGAGGAGCGGCAAAATTGTGTCAAAGGGTAATAGGAGATGTCCCCTAACGCACTGGTATGTTTACTTTTGTGTGATTTTAACAATACAGATTCTCTTTAAAGGGCGACTATAGCAAAAAAAAAACAACTACTATAGCAAAAAAACAACAACCAGTGAGCAGTTAAAATCTCACTGAACTGACAGGTTTTGGACTGATCTAACTGGCAAAATAGTGTACAAGTGAGAAGGGAGACTGGCTGGTATCTTACTATTTTGGTATTTAGAGTTAGCAACTGCCGTTCAGGAATTGCATTTGAAAACAAAGAAAACCTTGAGAATCTCTCATGAGGAGATGGACTAGTCCATAATTAACACCTGTTTCAAAATGTCATTATCTTCATTGGAAGGCATAGATAGACTGATATTGGTGTATGGTAGGACTTGCTAGCTAGAGGTGTTGTAGATCACCGGTCCCCAAACCCCGGCCCAGTGCCGGTTCATGCGCTGTTTTAAACTTGTCCCTGGGCCTATCCTCTCTCTCTAGTTTCATTCATGCAGGGCAGCATGCAGCAGATGGTCACCAGTTAGCACCATCCTCTCCTAACTGCCATCTGCTGTATTGCTTCATCCTCCGTACAGCACCCAATGTTGCTACGCATCAGGAGCTGTAAGAAGTTTGGTGCAGCACAGCAGACGGCAGTAAAGAGAGGACAGTGCCACCTGGTGACATTCTGCTGCATGCTGCTCTGCAACAATAACGGAGAGAGAGAATGGGTCCACGGACCAGCGCTTCTGATGGTGCGGCTGCTCTACACGTAAATGCAGGGCACAACTGTTGGGACTGGTTTTTTTTTCAGTTTTGAGGAGGCCTTGGTCATCTTAAAGGATACCCGAGGCGACATGTGACGTGATGAGATAGACATGGGTATGTACAGTACCAAGCACACAAATCACTATGCTGTATTCCTTTATTTTTCTTTATCTACCTGAAAGAGTTAAACATCAGGTATGTAGGTGGCAGTTCCTGTCTGAGTCAGACTGCAGTGTGACCCTCACTGATAAGAAATTACAACTATAAAACACTTTCCCAGCAGATAATGGCTTCTGAGAGCAGGAAAGAGATAAAAAGGGGCACTAGTTCATAGATTTTAGCTCTGGCATACTTCAATGAATGTGTCATTGAGAAAAAACAATAAAACAGTTAAAACTTAAAAAGTAGATTTAAGCATAAAATAAAACTGTGGAATATCTTAAAAATTCATTTTTAGGAGAAGGAAGATATATACAATCGTTTATTTCATTAGTTTATTTTTGCCTCGGGTGTCCTTTAAAAATGTGTGTTGGGGTTGTTGTTTTTTTTCAGCTTTGAGAGGCCCTGAACATCTTAAAAATGTGCGTTTAGAGGGACCCAATGGTTTTCCACATGCCCGCACCATAGCAGAAAATCACACTCTTTTACCCCTGGGTGGTGCTCTAATCCTATACAGTAGTGAGATCTGAAGTGAGATTTCCCTCTGTTGTCATGACGACAGTCTAGCAATCTCACCAATGGGAATCAAGAGCCTCCAAGGGCCAGAAGAAGAATGGCTGCCAGCGATCCTGGGAGAGGTGAGTCAAAACGCTGCCACGCTGCTCTCCATACCTCCTGGCGGCTACCACGAGTCAGGCTAGGGGTTTCCACTCTGAGCTGCGGATTTCTGACCTGAGCCTGACTCGAGGTTACCGCTAAGGAGTTTAAAAATGACACTAAAAAGTCCCCCCCCTCCCCCCCTCTGAAAAAGTGATGCCAAGTACAACTGTGCCTTCTTAAAATAAAAGATATTTGCAAGTGCCCAGATTCATATGAGCAGAAAGTTATCCCACAATGCATCAGTTCAGGACAGCAAGTATAGATCCATATTGTTTTACGTCCTGGACATGCCAGGCATATACCCAGCACTGCTGCTTTATAGCTCACCCGTGGCCTGTATAATGCTACTCAACAGTAAAAGCCAAAACAGCAGCAGCAGCTGGTGTCAGTGTTGGTTTGCAACAATAGCAAAACAAATGTAAGCAATGATAGAGATGTCCTCTATATTGTCCACACAGTAGCATAGCTCCCAACTGTCCTTCTTTCGGAACCCAATCCCTCTTTCCTTCTTTCGTCTCCCTTTGTTCCTCTTTCATGACTGATGTAAATATATATGTGAAAATTTGTATTTTCTACTTAAAAATGTGTTTAATTTATTCTAAACTTTAAACCCATACTTTAAATTGATGTGTTTCTTATTTCCAAATGTGAATATTAACCTCCCTAGCATTCTGATGATTGGTGATTGGCCAGGCTGCGCAAGGGGTCTGCGGGGGCGCCCTCTTTCGCAGCGGGTAGTGGCGGATCGGCGGCAAACAGTGGCGGCGAGCGGAAAAACACGCAGCTAGCAAAGTGTTAGCTGCATGTTTCAATAAAAAAATTATTCAAATCGGCCCACCAGGGCCTGAGCAATCCACCGCGGTGTTACTGGACGAGCTGAGCTCGTCCGTAACACCAAGGTGGTTAAGGAAACCTAAAAGGACCAGTGTGATATGTATGAATTATAAAACTACATATTTTGCTTATATTCTTTGTGGTATGCATGACTAGGGGTGTGGCAGGGGCGTGTCTAGAGGTGTGGCATGGGCATGTCTACGTGCACTTCCTCCTTCAAGCCGGAAGGAGGAAGTGCGCGTAGTGAGTCTTGCAACGCGTCCAATAGGACACGTGCAAGCTGTTTGGAGCTCGGAGGATGACGGACTTATGGGTAACTAACCCCTTGTCACCCAGCTGCACAGCTGAGGCAATTAAGCCTCATTTAAATCACGTATTCGAGTCCTTGGGGGCTTGTGACTACTTGTGAGCCCATGCCTGCAGGGGGGGGGCAAGCCGGTATGGTGAGCTGTCCTGATGCTCACCGCTCCCCCCGTTCTCCTTTCTGTCCCCTCCTGTAGCTACAATTATCCCGTGACCCCGTCTTCTGGTCGGCCGTGTCAGAAGCATTGCCGCTTTCTGGCCGGGCTGGACACTATAGCACGCAAACTCTGACGGCATTTATACATCAGTATGGGGACCCCCAGCCGGGAGCAATCGGCGCATGCATGTTTGGGCTCTCGTATCATTTAAGGTGTCCCTCTTTCTTATCCCAGAAAGTTGGGAGGTATATAGTGGTTTCAATTCACTAAGTCACGTTCAGTAAAATACTACGTTCTGTGATTTCAACTTTTTTTCCTAATGTCACAAAATGTTCGGTAAAATCAGCTGTTTTCTGTTTTACCGGCTGCGGTGATGCAGTGTGAATTGAAGCCACTGTTTCTAACTCACTGCTGTACAGGCGTCATGCAGCCACAGATTTACATTTCATTTTTTTAATATGATTTAAGGCATTAAGAAAAAAAAAGGATAACAGAAATTTGTTTATTTGAAAAAATATATTTTATTTACTGTACATCAAAATGAAAAAACAAAACACAAAAATAGACATAAATATTATACAAAATCATAAAACAGAACTGAAGCTAAGTTGTTGAGCTCACAATCCAGTATAAAAATTCTGAACAACAGAGTCATTCATTATGCAGGAGCACTGTGATAATCTTTTACCCCATACTACTGGGGACCTGCGGGGAGGGGCTCTCGCAAGCCGCTTCCCCCAGACTCTCAATGGGTAGAACAGCTGTAAAAACAAGTCAATGGAAGCCTGGAATCAATTTACTTTTCAAACACTCATAACTGGTCTCGTTACCACAGACTCTAGAGGTCCTACTCATGCTTTTGGGATGCAGTTGGCTGAAGTTTGTCGGACAGAAACCAGAGCAGAGTGTTTGAAAATCTGCCCCAAGCATGTTGTTGTTGCGTTTGTTCTTCAGGCTGTACCAAGGCTCAAGTGCTGATAATGGTTATTTCCATGGGATTATGGCAAATACATGTGCCTAAGCACTGCTAATTGTGATTTTGCATCACATTTCAAATAAACGTTCCGTAGACAGAAACTACTCTTTGAAATATGTGAATTTAAAGCACCTCTCAACCCTCATTGGTTCTACCCCCCCCCCCCCAAACCTTGCTCAATAAATTAATCAGTTTAAAAATTAAATATTTAATCTATAGGATTTGACAGCTGCTGCTGCATAGGCTACCCCAGTGATGGCTCAACTCCCATTTGGAAACTCAGAAACCTGGGCCGACCAAACTCCTCTTCCCAGTGGCCTTGCCCCGCCCCCACTGCTGACTCCAATGAGAGAGAATGTCCTTCTGTGTCCTGATTGGTAGGGCTTGTGAAAGGCAGCTTTGCCACGCCCTTTCTCCCAGCTTTTTCTGCAGTAGAGTGCACTGAATATTTTACTAACTGTCCCTCAGGAGAAATCTAAGGTATTTTCACTAAACCGTACTAATCAGAATTACTTGCGCGAAGTCCTACGCATAATGAGTAAAGTATAATGAATTGCATGCAATGTATTGTAATATATTGCATTCTGCTATACTCATCACCCGGTAAGGCTTTGTGCATGTTATTCTGATTACCGCAGTTTAGTGAATATACCCCCTAATGCCTCTGTGACAGTCTAAGGGCTAAGCTCGCATTAGCACCGACACCAATGCAGTTTCGATGAAGCAGTTTCCATTGAATGCGATTTATGTAATCCGTTCCAACTGCTTGCTGCAGATTTTCTCACCACCCATGCAAATCACATGTAATGACAGTCAGTGGTCTCAAATGCAAATTTTTGTATCCGATATCCAATCTAACATGCTTCTTCCTGTTCCCTGTGTAGTCACAGTGATGTCCTGTAGCTACGGAGATTGCTAATCAGATGCAAAAATTTGCATACAAACCGCGCATAAAAACGCATGAGTTTTCACAAATTAAAACTTCATGTCCACGACCGTACTCAAATTGCACCTGAGACAATGGAAATGGGCCCACAGTCTATTTTTCTTACAAATGTCTAGGGCCAGTGTTTGGAGAAGCCAGGTGAACTGTGGAGAGAATATACAAAAAATATGCAGTGTCCGGGCCAAAACTTACCCGTGGGACACTAACGCTGCAAGGCAAGAATGTTGGCCACTGTGCTTGCCTTTTTATTTAAATTTCATTACAGACCAAAACTAGGGGGAGGGGAATTGGGAAGGTTACTGAAAAAAAACCTGTGTGTGGACGGTAGCTTTAAAAAAAATCAACTTTAAATTACCATATTTACAGCTTATGTACTTTAGAAAAAACAATCCATGAATTTTCATTTTTTTCTTAAATTAATACTTATTTTAAATATCTGGCAGTTATAAAAAAAATATGTAATATTCACACTCTATCTCCTTTGGCATCTGTGAAGAGTTTATGTAATTAAAGTTCCTTATCGCCAAAGTTTAGAACTGTAACACTGTGATGGTAACTGTCGTAATCTTTGTCCTTATAACCATCTCCTGAGCCCTGGGAACATGGCGTTGTCTGTCTGCAGGAGGCTGGTGTCTCGGGGGCAGTTGTTGTGGCACACGCAGGTGTTGATGAACATGACGGGTTTCTTCATCACCCTGTTTTGGGGGCACTTGAATTCCACCTGGGCCGTCCTGGTGCTGTGTGGGGTACAACACCGGCCGTCGCTGCATTGACCGCAGAACTTGGGTTTGTAGCTCTTAACGCTGACGCAATTTTTGTATTCAAAATGGATGGCTTTTTCGGCTTTATTCACCTTGGTGCATCTTTTTCCTTTCTGTAATGGGAAGAACATAGGAGAAGAAATGTTATTGGTGTGTTAGTTATGCACATAATTAAACGACTCTGGCTCTGTGACTGGTATCGGCATGGGTGGAAGTGTTCTCTATAAACCACTTAGAGCTAGAACCCATTAGGAATCGCTGCAGTGCTTTAAAATTGCAAAAACTGTACAGTACCATTAACGATTCACTTTTTTATTTTCGCTTTTTTATTTTTTCAATAAACTTTATTATACTTACCAGGTGTCTGGGTTCCGTCCGTAGCCCCGCCCCCTAAAGGAAGAGGTCATAGGTGCTTCTCTATGACCAATCAGAAAAGCGCCTGTGACCTCTTCTGCTAGGAAGTAAGGTTACGGACGGAAGCCTGACATCCTGATACCCAGTAAGTATAAATAACTTTATTTAAATTTACAATTGCTTGCCCTGCAAATCGCTGCAAAATCGCTTTGAAGTGATTTTGCAGCGCTACAGCATTGAGCACTCAAAATGCTGCATGTCCTGCGATTGCGATTAACCAGTGGCGTAGCTAAGGAGTTGTGAGCCCCGATGCAAGTTTTACAATGGGGCCCCCCAAGCACTCTGTACATAGGAATTGATACGGTGCACCAAAACCAACTACAGTGTCAGAGGTGCAAGAAGGGGATGGAAACAGTTTGTTAATGATTATTATCATTCAAAGTATCTATAGAAGTGATTATTATGAGCACAGAACCAATAGAGAGCTAATACTAAAGTTGAGGGAGGGCCCTTTGGGGCCCCTCTGGCCCAAGGGCCCCGATGCGGTGGCTACCTCTGTAAAACGCTGCCAAGAACGCCCTAGTGGGTCCCAGCCCTTACACTTGGTTGCTCGTGGTTTGTTAGGCTGTCTGAAGAAAAACATTATGGCCGGGATTGTCTATAGCAGTAATGCAATGGACAGAAACGCATAAGTTAAAATGGATATGTGGGAAGCAGCCCATAGCGGGTCAAATCAGTCTTTAACCCATCCATTTTCAGTCTGCTGCCCATTCTTTTAAAATGCAGCACATCAGACCTAGTGTGAACCAAACTTTATTCATATACTGTATATACGGTACACATCTCAGCAACCCCTTCTGTGATCTGACCCACGAATGAGTGATAAATCCTAACCACCTCATTGCAGGCAATTTCTAATTGATCCAGTCCAGGTTTGCTGGCTCATATGATCATCCCAATGGGAAATCCTCAGCGTTGTCTTATTAAATCAGGTGTAAAATCTCGTAATGATAAGGTCATGTATGAAATAAAAATCTGCAAAAACGTCTAAACACAATTTACTAACGTTTACCTTTTCCACAGGCCTCTGGTTGCCCTCCTCGCAGGGTCGCACCATACACAGACGGACCTGCTTCTGCATCTCGCATCGGCGGTTGCGGTTGGTCACCCGGTAGGAGTGGCCGATGCCGCAAATCTTGGAACAGGCGCTCCACTCTGTGGTCTGCTCGATGCAATTCACGCCCGTATCGGAAACATCGACTCCAAACGTGGCTTCAGGTCTGTAGGCTGTAAAATACGAACATGTACCCAGATTATTACCAGACTCGATAATCATCTACAAATTTACCTTGAGCTAAAGTAACATTAACTAACAGAGTCACTAACTTAATGTGAATCCAAGATAAAAAATAAACTGATGAGATAAACAATTGGATCTGTCCTCCTACTCCTAAAAAAAATTACCTTTTTATTTATTATTATTTTTTTTTTTTAGAATCCTGCAGTTTTATTTTGCATATAAACATTTGCAAAGTAGATTTAATGTTTTATTAACTCTGCTCAATTGCAGTGTCTCAAGAGTCCCAGAGCAGAAATACATGAGCTATTGACATTTTTTATCTATCCTTTGCAATCAGAAGCCCAGTTATCTGCTTAGGAAAGTGTTTTATAGCTGTAATTTGGCTGAATGTTGACATGGGAGACCAGGGTTTGAATCCTGGCTATGGTCAGTACCTATTCAGTAAGGAGTTCAAGCTAAGACTCCCTGACATTGCAGGGTGGCCTCTTGAGCGCGTCCCAGTGGCTGCAGCTCTTGAGCGTTTTGAGTCTGACAAGAGAAAAGTGCTATACAAATGTTCGAATTATTATTAATTTGTTATCAGCCCAACTGGATCCCGACTGGAGAAAAACGGTCACTTCCATAGTTGAATATTAACTATTTCAGGCAGGGAAAAAAAAAATGAGCACATCATAGGTGTCTGTATGCTTGCCACTGTATATACACGTCTATCTCATCATGTCACATGTCATCTCGGGTACACTTTAAGCTCGTATCTAGGTCCTGAGTGGCTGTCCTGACAGTTGAATTTGCCCTGAACTTACTGGCACAGTTTACGACACTACAAACAAGGATAAATTAACAGATGGGGCAAAGTATCCCCAGCACATGGGAATATGTTCATATTAGGACCTTGGTTCAAAAGTTACATTCTTAGGTCAAGGCTTCAAAAACTTAACAACTTGTTTTTACTATCTGGTATTTCATATCATTTGAAATAACCCAAAGGAGTTCACAGCAGGCTGTATGGGAGATGCTGCTGACTGATAGGACATCATCATACTATTCAAATTTAAGGAGGTATAACACGGACAGAGCTGTAAAACATGGCCCAACCTGCTGACCAACCCTTTTATGGACTGAGTAGTGCCCGCCCAATCCTGTCTCAGTAAGCTGCTCCAATTGGCCAACTCTCACGAAGCTAGCCAATCCTGTCTCCAATCACAGCACTAGAAATGCTGACAGCCAATAAAAGCAGTTTAGTGAGGAAAGCAGGCCACTCAGTTTTAACTCCAGCCTAAAACTCAATCCAAAACCAGTGATTTAGATTCATTTTAAATTGCCTTAGAAATTTGTTTCATTTGTGTTTTCTTTTTCTAAACACAGCCTGTCCTATTCTTCTGCATTTGAAATTCTTTCAGTTGAATCAAGTGTTTTTGTTATATTAATATTGGCTACAGAGATAAACTCAAGGTCTATCACAAAGTGTTTGCGGAGGGAGAACTAGGGAAATGATTCTTACCAGCCATTGCATAGCCACCAATGGACACCTCCTCTCTGGAGTCACAGACCCACTTCTCGCAGCACTCGCCGGGCACTTTTACTTTGATGGGGTTAGGACACTCGGGGGTGGACAGCATGAGGTCGTTGTTGCACTTGGGTACACAGTTGATCTGTCCAGCCCGGCAGGAACAGTGATATTTACAGCTGGGCTGGAAGGAGTCACCCTCGTTGTACACCACTCCATTGAACACGCACTTGTCAGCTTCCAGAGCTGCAGGACACAGGGAGACAAGACCAAACAGCATTGGTTATTGGCATGATAATGACAGGCCAATGAGAGGCAAGGCTCAAAGCATTACCACATGCGGTAAAGCAGAAAACAGCTGAATTTTCTGAACATTTTGTCAATTCACAAAGGCTGTTACCACATGGAAAACTAAGATTATCAAACTTGTGAGGTAAATTCACTGGTTAGGTAAATACCTCACAAATGTCATTTCACAAAGACTGTTATTACATGGAAAACTAGAATGATCAAACTTGTGAGGTAAATTCACTGGTTAGGTAAATACCTCATAAATGTCAATTTTTAGAGAACAATACATGCGGTAAAACAAGTGAGATGTTCGGTATTTATCTCCAACCTGGGAAACTTAATTAAACTATTCAGGAAAGTTAGAAAGTTAGCATAGCTCCCAACTGTCTCTCTTTTGGAGGGACAGTCCCTCTTTGGCAGCCCTGTCCCTCTGTCCCTCTTTTCTCCTCATTTGTCCCTCTTTCAGGACTTAGTCCCTCTTTCTATGTAAATATATGTGTTTCTCTACTAAAAAATGTGTTTGATTGACTCTAAACTTTATTCCCATCCTTTAAATTGATATATTACTAATTTTTAAATGTTAATATGAAGGAAAATGAACCAGGATTGAAAGGACCAGTGTGGTTCGAATTATAAAACAACATATTTTTCTTATGAAATCTTGTTATGGTATGCGTGACTAGGGGTGTGCTGGAGGACGTGCCTAGGGGCGTGGCAGGGGTGTGATCAGGGGCGTGGCTTAAGTGTCCCTCTTTCTCATCTCAAAAATTTGGGAGATATGAGTTACTGAAAACCTTTTTCTCCATAAATTGCCGTATTGTAAAACACAAATCCTCAATATTGTGTAGTAATTAAACATGGCAAATAATATGCTAATGTTTTTTGAGCTGATAGAATTTTTATGTTAATTTCATGCATCTTGGACTATCTCTTTGCTTGTCAGAATAATAAAGAATGTATTTTTCATGCCTTGCAATAATCAATCAAATACTGCATGATTCTTTAAGAACCTGAATGAAATGCCACATGAGGTAAAAACCTTTGTGAATTGTCACAAAGTTGTTTGATAATTTACCAAACTATTACCGCATGAGTGAAAATCTTAATGAAACCAAACATTTTACTGCATGCGGTAATTTACCTCACATGGAATGTTTACCAAACTGGTCTTAGTGAATTGAGCTCAGTTGGACTGCTGTGAGTTTATCTGTTCCAGCTCACCTATACAAGTGCCGAGATCAGTTCCTGCAGAGGGACTGACATCACAGTACAGGCCTTGGTCTTCCTGGCATGGGTAAACCTCTGAGCAGCTCTCGCCCTCCTGCCTGGCACACACGGGACAGCAGGCACAGCCGTCCAGCATGACTGGTACACCAGGAGCGCAGTTGGGCGGTTCTTCTGGGCACAGTCCACACTCAGATGGACATTTTTGACAGATTACCTGCAAGGCAAATATAACAAAACTGAGTTCAAACTGTTTGTTTTTTTGTTTTTTCATTTTTACATCAGCACAACGTTATGAATAAAACTGCTTTATTTTTTGTAGATAATATTCATGTATAAATGATTTAGTCAGTGTATGATTAGTGTAAAATCTGTAAAAACCCCCGCTTTACATTCTGAAATGTATTACATGTGGAACATCTTTACTGCTGTCAGGTACAGCTCTGTGGAATGTTTGTTTCTGAGAATTCCAAAGCCAGTGAAAAATAAGGCCTGGTATCCCAGAATCCACTGGGAGGAAAATTAAACCTAGCTAAACAGCCTAGGTTAAAGCAGTATTGTCACCATAAAAATTAAATTTCAACAGCAACTGGTCTGAGTGTATTAAGTGATAAAGATACGAATTCTGCATTCAAAACTTGCAAAACTTTTTCTGCTGTTATGGTTTGGAGTTATCACATACTTTAGGAGCACTGGCCCTTAAGTAGTCATTGCCAAAGAGTTGAATGCTGTCTGGGGGTTCTTTTTATCTATAATATATTCCTCCTCTTCCATTTATTTCCCTGCCTAGCCTATCTAAAACATGATCCTTTGCTCACTTGTGTTTACAAGCAAGGCTGAGGGGACTCAGCGATTGGAGGAGATGGTGCAGTTGTTAGTGTACACCTCAGTGGGAGTGTCTGAAGACTCTGGGAGGAGGGCAGCTAATGAATACACGATGAGCAAGAGAAGGGAGGGGATGGAAACAAGAGTCAGGGAGGATATGATGTCAGAATTAGCTTAGCAAGATGGCCACTGCCTAGAATAGGATTTTCTGCTTTTCCTTTATAAAATTCACAGGAATTATTACATGGATAGCACAATACATCTGTTATGTAAGTAGAACTAGTATTTATTTACTTATATTTGCGTTTTTTATTTCTAGGTTAGCATGGGTGTCACTTGCATCATTGGGAGGGCGGGGCTACATACCAATAGATATACAGAAATATGTAGATATAGGAAGTGTTTCTAACGCTGAAATAAGGAAAATGTGGGTATCCTGAATAATTTACTACATTCTACTATAGATCATTACAGGGCCTCTTTAACAGCAACGCAGCTGCTGTACAAATGTGGCCCTGCCTCTGTACAAAATATATGAAATTCCAGTACAGACACAACAGTGCACATTTATAAGTATCTATACTAAATAATAATGTTGTTTTACATCTTCAGTTTATTCACAAATCTCAGTAATAAAATGATTTCAGCAATTCTAAGAAAAATTTTAGCGAATAACTATCAGTGAATCATTAGCACTTTAAATAGGAACACATTTGACCTATTGAAGAATATAATAAATTATTCCGAATACACATTTTTACATTAATTCTCCTGGTTTCAGTATCAGAAACACTTCCTATATCTATATATTGTTATAGTTTTGCCCTTCCATGATTTGTTTAGCTGTGCGGAATTCTCCTTCCAGAGCAATTTGGGAGACCCGATATTATTTTCCCTGGCTTCGGAGCTCTCAGTAAACAAACATTCTGCAGAGTTGCACCTGACAGCAGTAAAGATATTGCCACTCGTAATACATTTTAGAATATAAATCAGGGTAAAGGATGGAAACACTGACTAAGTAATTTATCAAGTAATATTGTAAAAAATAAGCAATTTCGTTATTAGGTTATATCAGTACAGTTCATCTTTAGTGTGGCTGATTTATTAAGACTGGTGCAACTTTGTTGGGACTTGATTGGTCAATTTTCAAGCTGTATAAATTTGCATACAACATTTACATATTGCTGCATCAACTCATAAGTATTTGCATCGCCTTTGCCAGCCCTAGTAGGCTATTGCAAGACAGCCTGGCCACATAGAAAGCAAAAACTCAGAATTGGACCTTTAAAGAGACACTGAAGCGAAAAAATATATGATATAATGAATTGGCTGTCTAGTACAGATAAGGAATAGAACATTAGTAGCAAAGTAAATGTTCTAATATTTCTATTTTCAGTTATATCGTTTTTTTATAACATTGCACTATTCTCTAATATTTGCAGTTTACACACTACTCCGCATTCTAAATGATTTTACAGAGCAGGCTAGTGAACTTTTGAACTGGCCTCTGAAGGAAAAAAAACAATACAGTGACTGACGCTTGAGATAATAAGCTTCAGAAGCTGTGACTTTAAAAGTCGTGGAGCTCAATGGCTCTTTTGCATAGATAACAACTGGAGTTTAACTCCTCCTGTACTGGAAACCATATTAGCCTCATATCTCTGCTCCTAATGTTTTATTCCTTAGCTGTACTACACAACCAATTCTGTCTCTTTAAAGCAGACACAGCATCCCTTCCTTGCACCTGTCCTTCAGTAACTTTCTTTTTTGAAGTTATGAGCCAAACTACTGTAGCAAGGTTCTAAATACAATCAAGTGTTCAGTTACTACTTACTGCGTGGACCAGGATGAGGGTGCTCAGCGCCCGGAGAAGGTTCTTCCAGCAGAACATGATGTCTCGTAGAAATGCTTCTCGTAGGACAAGTTGGAAAACTTCTGGCTTTGCTAGAATGAGATTCCGTGTCCCTCTCTGTGTCTACAGCCTCTCCATATATAGAACACGGCTACGTCTAGTGGCTCCCCATTGGTGGAGCCTCCTGACTCGGGTAGCTGTTGGAAGGATGACGATTCCCAAATTCCAGCCGCCCACAACATTTTCCTAAACAAAGGCTGCCCTTCATGGACACTAGATGGCGATATCAGCGGAAAGATCCTGCAAGGAGGAATGTGATTTCCATCCAGCTCAGGGAATTGACAGGGGGAATGGATTACTCATGTAAAAATGAGGAATGCTGCTTACAAGTCTGTCCCAGCAGACGTCTGGCATGGTCTGAGCGCATAGGCAGGCCTAATCTACTGTACCCGTGTTATTGCTTGTTGCTGTTATGTAACCTCTGGACCATGACAACACTCTTTCCAGCTGCCACGGACTGAAAGCGAAAAGAGAGGATTCCTGGGCATGTGTGATGCCATCTGACAAGGGTTGCCCCTTGCAGTGAAGTTTTTACTCATATCACCGATAGTCTTTTCATGGCACTACCCCTGATTATTATTAAGTACAGTATATTCTGGCGTATAAGACTACTTTTTAACCCTTGAAAATCTTCTGAAAAGTCAGGGGTCGTCTTATACGCCGGATGTCATTGATGCCGGGAGATACGCCCTATCCTGTTACCGCCTCTCAGATCTCGCTGCTGAGGACTGTAGTGAAGCGGCGCAGGCGCACTTGTGCGAGATGTGAGAGGCAGAGAAGGAGGTAAATAGGATACAGGGGCGGGACAGGAGGGTGATGAGATGTGTTTTATGGGCACAGCGTGATCTATTCTTCCATACCGCTCTGATAAACAGGGAGACAAGGAGAGCTGACCAATCCACTGAGAGAGAGGGAGAGTTGACCAATCCAACCAGTCAATCGCCTATATACTGTTATATACTGGGTACCACATACAGTACAGCACCAGTATCTGTTCATACATAGCACCAGTATATTATGTTTTTTTTAATTTTTATCTGTTGTGCGTTGGAAGAGAGGTAGTCTTATACGGCGAGTGTATCCCAAACTCTATATTTTAACTGGAAAAGTTGGGGGGTCGTCTTATACGCCGGAATACACAGGTATTTATATAGCACTGACATGTTCTGCAGCCCTTTTGAGAGTATAGTCTTTTCATTAACTGATCTTTTGCTCACTCCACTGGCTACGTAGAAAATGGATTATTGACGTTCAAATCCTTTGATTGTGTCACGCTCGGCCGTGCTCTGTGCAGTTGGTTACTCCCAAATATATGCAGACGTCCAGGATTTGATGCAAGTGATGTTTATTTACAGTGAAAGGTACATGCAATGTTCAAAGCAGGGTTTCCAAAACCTGATGCAGGAACAAGTTGCAACAAGATCAATAAGCAGGAATATTACCCAGTGACTGGCAAACGGATACAAGTCCAGGAACAGGTATACAGGTTTAACCAGGAACCTACATACAGGCAAGGAATCCAGATACTCAGGACATGAACAGGTATTCAGGCATGAAGTCCAGATACTCAGAGCAGGAACAGGTATACAGTCATGACCTCCAAGAGCTCAGGACATCAATCGGAACACAGGCTTGGAATCCACATACTCACAACAGGAACTAGGATACAGGAACTCAGGACATGAACACCAGATACAAGGTAAAGGGGGAAGAGGCGCCCAGAGCAGATAAAATACGTTAAAAACAAATAAAATGAAAAAAGTGAGGTGGCTTACCTCAATGAAGACAAATTCACGTATTAATAGAATTTTATTGCACTGGCAACGCGTTTCGTGGGTGCATACCCACTTCCTCAGGCCAGATAGCAGTGCCTAATAGTGCTTGTAGCCACAAATAAGGAGGCGCCTTATTTGTGGCTACAAGCACTATTAGGCACTGCTATTTGGCCTGAGGAAGTGGGTATGCACCCACGAAACGCGTTGCCAGTGCAATAAAATTCTATTAATACGTGAATTTGTCTTCATTGAGGTAAGCCACCTCTCTTTTTTCATTTTATTTGTTTTTAACGTATTTTATCTGCTCTGGGCGCCTCTTCCCCCTTTACCTTGTGCCTTCACCCTCCTTTTGGAGGGGGATCAACCCTCTTTGACCAGTTTAGGTCATTTGAGGTTTGCTTTTTATCAAGAGTGCGACCATCACCAGCTCCGTCTGGTCACCCGAGTGGAGTCGGGGTTATACATCTCCACCTGCTTCTAGTGGTCGGTTGCCCTTCTGCAACCCACCTTTGTGAGTATAATACATTTGCATATTTTACATGCTTCTGGTACTGTGACATACTGCACCATTTGGGCTCCTGTTGTCTCTGTGTTTTCTTCCTGCAGGGTGCAATTTTTATTATCCCTACTTTTTGACCAGATACAAGAGTCAGCGAACAGGGAGGTTGAGGTCCAGCTGCACTAAGCTAGGCTAGACAATACAATGCAGCAGCAAAGCCTGCTGGAAACCAGGGCTGTGGAGTCGGAGGCGAGGAGTCTGAGTAATTTTGGGCACCCGGAGTTGGAGTCGGAGTCGTGGTTTCGTAAACTGAGGAGTCGGGAGTTGGATGATTTTTGTACACAATCCACATCCCTGTTAAGTATTAGACTAAGGAGTCGGAGTCGAGAAGTCGGAGCCATTTTGGGTACCCGGAGTCGGAGTCGTGGTTTCATAAACCGAGGAGTCGGAGTTGGAGTCTGAAGATTTTTGTACCGACTCCACAGCCCTGCTGGGAACTCAGGAAGCTAAATGCTCCCACTAATGGAGCAATTACCATGCAGGTGATGGAACACTCCCATGCGTATGCCAATTGTATCAAGGTCACTGCCAGCTCATTGCTGCAGTAACAGAGAGTCCTGACACATGCATATGCAAATTGGAACAGCTCTGGTGCTTGCTGATCGCTGCAGAGGCAGGGAATCCTGACAGATTGGAGCCTGGTTACGTGAAGGATTTGTTGCAACTGCAACACACCTCCTGTCAGGAACCGGCCCGCGGCACGCCTGCGTATACGGTTCCCGACTGCGGGTTTGACCAGATTAAGCGGGGAACAGCCTTATTTAAGCTACAAACAAGGCTGGAACCCCTCAACCACTTCCCACTGCCACCACTAGCGTTGCTAGACACGTCCCCTCAGCTGTCGAGGGCTCAACACGCAATCTGCGTTTTCGTATTTGGGTCAGCTTCGCGCTTAGGCCGAATACGAGAACGCCACGCACCCACACACACAGTACAGTTGTACAGTAACACAGCACAATCAGACAATGATTTGTAATGCAAGTTACACTGTCGTGCAGCAAAACCACTAACAGTCGTTCCGAACGATACTGTTAGACTTCCCACTCGGCTGTCGAGCGCAGAAGTGCCACACACACACAATGCAATTGCAATTTCATATGGTAGTGTTGCTCAAGCATACAATTAGGTACGGATTTATACACAGCTACACTGCAGTCTCCTCTAGGCTATGAGTGTTAGTTTAGTACGGCAGAAGTCAAGCTTATTAAATAATAATTTAATATTCCAGAAAAACATGGAACAATGCAGAACAGAATATATACAAAAGATTACAAAAAACAAAGTAAAAAAGTTACAAAATTAAGAGTTACAAAGATACACACAAAGCGATTTTGCTTACCAAAATAAACGGGGAAATAAACGTACCAGCGTATCGATCTGGCGTTGTTGCGGGGGGTACGTACTTCTGGTCAGGAACCAGGTTAGTTCTAGCCGTGTGAGCTACCTCCAAGAACTACGATTTGTGACGGTCCCAGGCTGGGATTATATAGTCCCCTGGATGGCCTGAGGCCACTCACATGTCCATATCCAGGAATAATTCAATTTCCTACATAACGCGCGTCATATCCTTTCCTGTCTCAGTTTTCAGATCATCAAAAAGGACTTCCCCCATGGCAGGTGACAATTGATTAATGCTTCCTCAACATTATTTCCTAGGTTAAAGTGTATTTTAGCACATACATGAAAAGATTGCATTTTGGTTACAGGTAGCAGTTTGCCTGTAATTGCCTGTAGACAGACGCAGACAATCACACCTGGGACAGAAGATCAAAAGTGACTGCTAGTGGCCTAATGAGCCGCTTCCTTGCCTATTGAAGGTGACTGGTCTTATTCACTGAAGACCTCTTTAGATGTAAATGTAGGTCTAGTGACCCACCCACACAAATACATGAACAGTCCATGAATCTAGCCTGCCTATCTACACCTTTGACATACCACAGCAGATATAAAAATGGGAAAATGAAAATATATTACTGTATTATCCTTAACAGCATCAGCACCCCAATATATTCCTGACACCTCCCATAATCTTAGATCAAAAAGATCACAGTACAGTGATTACTTGGTCACCCTTAAGGCTCGTACACACGTCCAACATGCACTCAACCACATGACAAACCACACAACCTGACGAACTGCACAACCTCTATGTCCACACGCCTAGACGGCTAAACAACCAACTCAATTAACATACTGCGCATGCAAAGGGAATGACTGACTACACATTCAAAACAAGTACAAATCTTTCAAACAACTTGTACACATGCGCCAACTGCATGATATCAGATCAACATAGATCCAACAGTTGGATCGGGCAAACCGCCTGTTATCAGTTGCTCGTCAAGTTGTTTGCACGCGTACACATGCCTGAATCAGATGATAATCAGCCTGCAGGTTGGTCCATGTGTACTTCAGAGTCCATCTCAAAACCTTTGGTGTCAGAGCCTTCTGTCATGCTGCCCCTACCCTTTGGAACTCCCTGCACACCCACTCAGGACATCTCTATCCCTGGAAGCATTTAAAGTGAGTCTGAAGCCAAAATAATAAAAAATCAAAACAGATACTTACCTAAGGAGAGGGAAGGCTTTGGGTCCTATAGAGCCTTCCCATTGCTCTCACGGTCCCCTCATTCTGGCACTGGCTCCCGTTAGCAGTCTTCGACAGATGGGTCAAGGACTGCTTTCTGCCGCCTCGGGAGCCAGGGTGCTCCAGAAGACGGGCCGCTCCGTACTGCACATTTGCGAGTACGTGCTCTTGCGCATGCACAGTACGGAGCCACCTGTCTTCGTGAGTACTCAGGCTCCTGAAGACTTCCAAAGCATGGAGCCAGCGCAGGAATGAGGCCACCGTGAGAGGAACGGGAAGGCTATATAGGACCCAGAGCCTTCCCTCTCCTTAGGTAAGTATCTGTTTTTGTTTGTTTTTTTGTTTCTTTTTAATTTAGCTTCAGACTCACTTTAAATGGTTCCAGGGATAGAGATGTCCTGATTGGGTGTGGCAGGGAGTTTCAAAGGGTAGGGACAGCATGACAGAAGGCTCTGCCTCCAAAGGTTTTGAGATGGACTCTGGGTTTTCCCAAGTAATTACCGTAAATCCTTTTGATCTAAGATTGTGAAGCGGCGCAGGCGCACTTGTGCAAGATCTGAGAGGCAGAGAAGGAGGTAAATAGGAGACAAGGTGTGGGCCAGAAGGGTGAAAGAGGCGTGTTTTATGGGCACAGCACAATCTATTCTTCCATACCGCTCCGATAAACAGGGAGACAAGGAGAGCTGACCAATCCACTGAGGGAGAGGGAGAGTTGACCAATCCAACCAGTCAATCGCCTATATACTGTTATATATACTGGGTACCACATACAGTACAGCACCAGTGACTGGCAAACGGATACAAGTCCAGGAACAGATATGCAAGTTGAATCAAGAACAGGTATACAGGTTTAACCAGTTGGAACATATCCTTCAGGTATCTAGGGTCCAATCCAAGGATTTGAACGTCAATAAGCCAATATACCATTTTATGGGTAGCCAGTGGGGCGAGGGAAGGGTCAGTTAGTGAATAGACTAAACTCTTTAAAGTGCTGCGGAACATGTTGGTGCTATGTAAATACTTAATAATAATCGGGTAGTGCCTGATTAGCTCAGGAAGTAGAGTGAGGCACTCCAGAGAAGACCGTATGTCGCATGGAACACAAGAGGTGAGTCCTCGTTCCCTGTCCGGTGCCATCATTTCTGGAGGAGGGAACGCTGAAGGGGGAGCCCGAGGTGAGGAAGGGGGGGGAGTCGGGCCCCCCTCACCACCCTTGTGTGTGCCCGCTGCTCCCCCCTCATAACCCTGGTGCATCTATAACTGGCTATCTATAATGGGTGCACCTATACCTGGCTATACTGGGGGCACCTATACCTGGCTATCTATTTTGGGGGCACCTATACTTGGCTACCTGTACTGGGGGCACCTATACCTGGGCCTCTATCCTGGGGCACCTATACCTGGTTATCTATAATGGGGGCACCTATTCCTGGTTATCTATGCTGGGGCACCTATACCTGGCTACCTATACTGGGGCACCTATACCTGGTTATCTATAATGGGGGCACCTATACCTGGCTACCTATACTGGGGCACCTATACCTGGTTATCTATACTGGGGCACCTATACCTGGTTATCTATAATGGGGGCACCTATTCCTGGTTATCTATGCTGGGGCACCTATACCTGGTTATCTATAATGGGGGCACCTATTCCTGGTTATCTATGCTGGGGCACTTATACCTGGCTACCTATACTGGGGCACCTATACCTGGCTACCTATACTGGGGCACCTATACCTGGTTATCTATACTAGGGGCATCTATTCCTGGTTATCTATACTGGGGGCACCTATACCTGTCTACCTTTATTAGGGGCACCTATATAGGCTACGTATATACTGGGGACACCTATAACTGGCTACCTGTACTGTATTGTTTTTTAAATATCCTGCCAGGCCTGCCTTTCCAATTTCTGTTTTTATTGTGTGTATGTGTGTGTGGAAGGGGGGAGGGTGGTCTCCATATCCCTCTCACTTCAGGTTCCCTTTAAAGGGGAACTGAAGAGAGAGGTATATGGAGGCTGTCATGCTTATTTCCTTTTAGACAATACCAGTTGCCTGGCAGCCCTGCTGATCCTCCGCCTCTAATACTATTAGCCATAGCCCCTGAACAAGCATGCAGCAGATCAGGTGTTTCAGTGGTTCAGACTTATAAGTCTGATCTGACAAGACTAGCTGCATGCTTGTTTCTGGTTTTAATCAGATACTACTGCAGAGAAATAGACCAGCAGGGCTGCCAGGCAACTGGTATTGATTAAAAGGAAATAAACATGACAGCCTCCATATACCTCTCTCTTCAGTTCCCCTTTAAGTACAGGATCAACCCTGCACAAAATGCTAAGGCTATATTCACATAAGCATTGGATGCACTTATGTAATATGTCAGACCTCTGTAGCCTCCTTGTAGCTTAGTCATGGCAGAAGCATTTATTTAGTGAGGATTTCGGTGTCACATTTATTCGCTGAACTCCTGACTGTTTGCCGTGGCTCTGAGATTGTTTTTGCCAGACCTTTTGTTGGAAATACTCAGTGGTGGTTGTGTTTTTAGATTGAGTGTTGTTCAGCCCGAGTGCCAACGAGCTGATGTCACGGTGCACTGGCTATGCAGGCAATCGGTGCAGGAGTTCATCAGACTGGGAATGATAATTCTGGGTTGCACTGAAAGAGAGCTCCGAGCAAAACGTTAGCAAATGTAAAATATGAAAAGCTCATCTGCACATCTTTGTCATGTTCAGACGCAGAGCTTAGGGAAAGCTATGGGGAACCCTACGTGGTATATCTATACATGAAGCCTGCTATTCCAGTGCTCCGGAGGGCAGTCTAGAAGCTAGTTGAGAGGGGCATCACAGGCAGTGGCACAGATATCTGCCACCATGCGCTTTTTTTAGTGCAACAGGACCTGCACACCAGTTCAGCAGTGTAACTGTATAGCTTCAGTTCTTTCAGGCCAGTTTTTCACCTGGCTATTGCATTGCGGTGCAATGCTCCGCTCCATTGCATTGCTCCATGACACAGAAAACATCATTCATATGACCCTGCACAGTGCACTGACAGGGTCATATGCAGAGCACCATCGTCATCGCTGCATGCCCTTTGCCCAGTGACGCACGTCGCACACGCTGCTGGACAGGAAGTATATCACTAGGATTCCTGGGTTTTCCCGCTTTGGGAACTCTGTCCCTCTTTCCTCCTCATTTGTCCCTCTTTCAGGACTCGTGTACAGATCTGTGTTAACCACTTAAGGACCGCCTAACGCCGATAGGCGGCGGCAGGTTTAAGTGGTTATTACATGGAAACGGCCGCTCGAACGGCCTTTCCATGTCAGTTCACGGAGACTGTCTCCGTGAACAGTGTGCCAGCCGCCGATCGCGGCTCGCACGCCTAATGTAAACACGCGGGGAAGAAATCCCCGCTGTTTACATCAATACGGCGCTGCTGCGCAGCAGCGCCGTAAAGGAGATCGGCGATCCCTCTTATTGGCCGGGGATCGACGTCATTTGATAGGTTGAAGCCTATCCTACAATGCGCAGGACGGACTCTATGAGGGAGAGGGAGGGACGGGGAAGGAAGGAGCACGGAAACCGCTGCGGAAGGGGGCTTTGAAGAGCCCCCCCCCTGCTTGGCCACACGGAGCGGCAGCGATCAGACCCCCCCCCCCCAGCAGGTCATCCCCCTAGTGGGGAAAAAAGGGGGGAAGTCTGATCGCCCTGCCGTGCACACGATCTGCGCTGCGGGCTGGAGAGCCCACGCAGCGCAGATCTGCAAGAACAGCCCCAGTCCTTAAGTGGTTAATATACGTGTATTTCTACTGAAAAATATGTTTGATTGACTCTAAACTTTATTCTCATCCTTTATTCCCATTTAATCAGGAAAGAGAGGACCAGTGTGGTTAGAATTATAAAACAACATCATTGTATGCTGGGTGCTGTGGTGCCTCTATGTGGGCATACTGGGTGCTGTGATGACTGTATGGGGCAAGTCATAGTTGTTCTATGGCCGCATGCTGGGAGTTGTGGTGCCTCAATGGGAGGCCTGTGGGAGCATGGGAAGGGCTCCACTAGAAGGTCAGGGAATGCTATGGGGGAACTGCCAGCCTGCCCAGCAGAAAGCCAAACTAGCCAGTACAGAAGCCTGGTAACTGCCTAGTTATGTTTAAAGAGGAACTGTCACAAAAATCTTAAAATTTAAAACACATACAAAGAAGAAGTACATTTCTCCCAGAGTAAAATGAGCCATAAATTACTTTTCTCCTATGTTGCTGTCACTCACAGTAGGCAGTAGAAATCTGACATTACCGACAGGTTTTGGGCTAGTCCATCTCTCCATAAGACATTCTCAGCATGGCCTTTATTCATTATGAAGACATTCCCTGAAAAAGATTTATACAAAGATGCTGACCGGCCTCCCTGCTCGCTGTACACTATTTTGGCAGTTGGAAGGAGCAACAGCCATTCACTAAGAGCTTTTAAAAATAAAGAAAACCCTGAGAACCCCCCTAGGAGAAGATGGGCTAGTCCAAAATCTGTTGGTAATGACAGATTTCTACTTCTTATTGTAAGTGACAGCAACATAGGAGAAAAGTAATTTATGGCTCATTTTACTCTGGGAGAAATGTACTTCTTATTTGTATGTGTTTTAAATTTTAAGATTTTTGCAAAGTTTCTCTTTAAGTGACACTGCCTATGTATGGGATATGCTGCATTTTTTCCGTAATAATGGAGACGGGGCTTCATCCAACATTTTGCTGAGCAGGCCTACTTAGGCTATTAAGTTCATGTAAATTTGGCTCCACCCATACTCATGACCACACCCACATTCTGGTGCTTGGCTACACCTATTTTCCAGCTGAAGTGCCCCAGATCTCTTAGGATCCTAGCAATGCCCCTGTCTTTAAGGTATCAGCGCTGTGTAATATGTTGGCGCTTTATAAATACAATAAATAAAATAAATAAGGTATGCGTAAGTGACTAGGGGTGTGGTTAGGGCGTGGCAGAGGCATGGCTTAAGTGTTCCTCTTTCTTATCTCTAAAAGATGGCAAGTATGGTCAAAGGGGCCTTAAAATAACCTAGTCAGAAACCCCTTCAACAGCCATTTAATGCAACCCAGGTTTTCAGAAGATCATGCTGAATGGCACCTTTTCACATTGCTATCTTTGCCCCGCCCCCTTGCAGAGTGAAGAGCTGGAAATGTTTATAGACAAGCAAGAGCATGAACCCTCCTGATAACACCTTCAGCGGGGATTTTCCAAAACATGTGACAAAACATTTAAAATAGGATTTTTAGCTTCAGAAGCCTTACATATAGGGCCAGTTCACACGAGTGATTGATTGCTGGTCATTTACTGTGGGGGCTCATTGTTAATGCATTGCCCAATCAAGTGAAAGCATTTGGCCAGCAGAAAGGGGGGGGGGGGTGTTATCTTTTGTACAGCAGGAGACATTGGTAGGGCTTCTAGACAGAGGCTGCACCCGAATTAACTACCTGCATAGATGTACAGAGCTCGGAAAACGGGCAAATTGCACAACAAGCTTCATGTGCACAAATTATTCCCTACTAGACTCTTCCACGGCGATGACGTGCCCTCACAGAAGAGACCAAACCACTAGCCTAACAGTAAAAAGATCATTCTTACCTGGTGCTGCTCGTCATAAATGGTATACACATTTTTTTCCTCAAAAAACAGCAAGCAATTGACAGCGTTCCTAGGCTGCAAATGAAATGAAACCAACAGATGGTGTGGTGTTAACTTACCTATGCTACTGCCTATTGCCGGTGCGTTCCACTTGCGGTCCACGTAATGCTACTACTTCAAACCCGGAAGGTTGGTAGCGATGATCACTACTTGTGAGTATCGTTTCATTGTTCTATTTTTACAAAAAAACAAAATAAATCTATACATACTACACCATAATGGGCTCCTGCTTCCCCCTTTTTGTATTTGTGGTACAAAGTAGTGAGAAACACAACGAGATACGGATGGGGCACAGTCAGGGCTGGATTTCTAGATAGGCCACAAAGGCCCGAGTCTTGGGCGGCTGTAGCACAAGGAGGCACCTGGACATAAAAGAGGGTCTGCTATATATGAAAGAGGAGGCTGGAAATGGGGAGCAAAACACGATAAAGGGAAACGGATGCCCAAGGAAGCTGTTCATGTAAGAAAGGGGCTGCTGTACACGGGCGTGAGAGGGGCGCGGCTGCACAAGAAAGGGGAGCCACAACATACTTGGCCCAGGGGCACAAAAAGTATAAATCCGGCCTTGGGCACAGCATATCCGGTGTAGTGGGAACCCAGCATTACAGTCATTTCCTGACCTCCCTACGCCATACGCAGGTGACATGCACTTCCGAGCAAATCTGACTTCCAGGCTGTCCAGCTTCTGAGCTTGCCTTTTACAGTAATTATTTATGAAAACATCTGCACTTTGTAGCAAGTCCAGAGTTCTACTTTGAAAACAGGGCCCAGCCTAAACTTTTGCCATTTTTCCCTCAGCATTCCAGGCCGTCTGATGTCATGGATGCCTGTTCCGTGGGCTAAGCTGTTTCCCTGAGTTATTCAGTCATACTTCCCATTTTATGAGACGCCCCTGCCAGGGATAACAAATACTTTGAAAGTGAAATATTTGTGTTGCTCTGACTTTTTTCCATGACTTGAAGCAGAGATTGAGAGCTCTGCGAGGC
Organism: Hyperolius riggenbachi; assembly: GCF_040937935.1. Taxonomy (NCBI): domain Eukaryota; kingdom Metazoa; phylum Chordata; class Amphibia; order Anura; family Hyperoliidae; genus Hyperolius; species Hyperolius riggenbachi. Next base: position 411,859,731 of record NC_090650.1, read on the forward strand.
AGACAGTGGAGGGCTTGTCCGGGAGCTCGGCTGCCTCTCTCCAAATCAGATGCCTTAATTAACTCGGCCTTCCGTCTTCAGATTCCGCTCTGTCTGGCTTGTCGGGTAGCTACACTATTTACACTCTTCATACCAGAGGAAAAGCTGCAGGTTGCACCAGTAGTTCTTAAAGTGGACCTGAACTCTTGCACAGGAGAGAAGGAAAACAGAGTGAAATGCGCCCTGTATATATTTAGAGAGTTTAGCCTGTCTAATCCCCCTCATCTGTCACTAATCACAAGCTGTAATTTGATTCCTTAGCTGTTTCAGCTGACTGCCATGGCAGAGAGTTAATTGGTAAACACAGGATATTAACAATATGTCTTCTTCTATGAAAGCAGGAAGTAGACTTACTGCAGATTTATTGCCGGATTTGTATCAGCTGTAACAAAGACATTTTGTTCTTTAAATGTTATTCGGTTGCTTATCTACAGTAAGTTGTGAATTCAGGTCCACTTTAATGAAACTATTTATGAAGATGTCAGTATTGTTGTTATTAAAGGGGAATTAAACTCTATACATTATTAACTATTGCAGGACCACATGCTCCCCCCCCCTGCCCCCCCCCCCTTCCCATTGACCAGGCTAGAGCCATACAACTAAGCACACACATGAATCCCCCCCCCTTTTCTGCGCCCACCAACAGAGATTTCTGTTGGTGGGCTCTGGTCGCTGCAGTGTTTTTCTTTTTTTTATTAATTTATTTGTGTATTTTTTTTAAATTAAAAATAGCTATTTTTTTTTAAATTAATTTCTTTTTATTTATTTCCCACAATGCAACTAGGTTTACAGACAGCAAACTGTCAAGACAATGATCATGACATCACACTGTGGAGGGGTTTCACCCCAATACAGACCCCTCCTGATGATCGATTGGAAAAAAGGTTCTCTCCAAGTTTTCTCATGGGAAAGGGGGTAACAACTCCTGATTGGCAAGAAGTTCAATCCTTGGTTACAGTATCTGAGATGGGGCCCCTGCAATAAAATATACAGTACCTATCTGGGGCTTCCTCCAGCCCTCTCTGGCCTGATCACTCTCTCAGTGTCCTCTCTTCCCTCTCGGTTCGCCTGTAACTGGACCCAAAAAATCCGTCAGTCTGGGCCAGTAGGCGCATGGGCAGTCCGACCTGTCTCGCTCCTGTTCCCGGGAGTGTTCTGCGCCTGAGCAGTAGTACTGCACAGGCGCAGAACGCTCCAGGCGACGTGAACACAGCGGGAGCGCGCGTGGCCCGTTCCGTGCATGTGCAATTGGCCCTGGACCGGAGGTCTTTCTGGGGAAAATTGTGGGCGAACAAAGGGAGTGAAGTGGACGGCATGGGAGCGATCAGACTGGAGGAAGCCCCAGGTATGCATATTTTATTGCTAATCCCACATCTCAGGTTCCCTTTAAAGCAGGGGTGTCAAACTCAAATAGATGCAGGGCCAACAGTTAAAACTTAAACCAGGTTGAGGGCCGACAGACATATTTATTCACCCCCCCCCCCCCCCTTCCTTACCATTCGGAATGATCGCACAACACCCCACAATTTGCACCGCACGTCATAACTGTGGTGCAAAAAAAACTGTTTAGGTTAACCAGGCATAGTTGCCCAGAGTAAAGGTTAGCCAGGTATGTGCCACCAGTACAGGTAGCCAGGCATAGGAGCCCCAGAATAGGTAGCTAAGCATAGCAGGTGCCCCAGTATAGTTATCCAGACATAGGTGCCCCACTATAGGTAGCTAGGCATAAGTAGGTGCCTCAGTATAGGTAGCCAGGCTTAGCAGGTGCCCCACTATAGGTAGTCAGGCATAGGTAGGTGCCTCAGTATAGGTAGACAGGCAATAGGTAGGTGTCCCCGTATAGGTAGCTAGGCATAAGTAGGTGCCCCAGTATAGGTAGATAGGCAATAGGTAGGTGTCCCAATATAGGTAGCTAGGCATAGGTAGGTGCCTCAGGTTAGGTAGGTAGGCGCCTCTGTATAGGTAGCCAGGCAATAGGTAGGTGTGCCAGTGTAAGTAGCTAGGCAATAGGTAGGTGTCTCAGTATAGGTAGCTAGGCAATAGGTAGGTGTCTCAGTATAGGTAGCTAGGCAATAGGTAGGTGCCTCAGTATAGGTAGCCAGGCATAGGTAGGTGCCTCAGTATAAGTAGCCAAGCAATAGGTAGGTGCCCTAGTATAGGTAGCCAAGCAATAGGTACGTGCCTCAGCATAGGTAGCCACTAACCAGGCAATAGGTGTGCCAATATAAGTAGCCAGGCAATAGGTAGGTATCCCAGTATAGATAGCCAGGCTATAGGTAGGTGCCTCAGTATAGATAGCCAGGCTATAGGTAGGTGCCCCACTATAGGTAGTCAGGCATAGGTAGGTGCCCCAGTATAGGTAGATAGGCAATAGGTAGGTGTCCCAGTATAGGTAGCTAGGCATAGGTAGGTGCCTCAGTATAGCTAGGTAGGCGCCTCTGTATAGGTAGCCAGGCAATAGGTAGGTGTGCCAGTGTAAGTAGCTAGGCAATAGGTAGGTGTTTCAGTATAGGTAGATAGGCAATAGGTAGGTGTCTCAGTATAGGTAGCTAGGCAATAGCTAGGTACCTCAGTATAGGTAGCCAGGCATAGGTAGGTGCCTCAGCATAGGTAACTAGGCATATGTAGGTGCCTCAGTATAGGTAGCTAGGCATAGGTAGGTGCCTCAGTACAGGTAGCTAGGCATAGGTAGGTACCTCAGTATAAGTAGCCAAGCAATAGGTAGGTGCCCTAATATAGGTAGCCAAGCAATAGGTACGTGCCTCAGCATAGGTAGCCACTAACCAGGCAATAGGTGTGCCAATATAGGTAGCCAGGCAATAGGTAGGTGTGCCAATATAGGTAGCCAGGCAATAGGTAGGTATCCCAGTATAGATAGCCAGGCTATAGGTAGGTGCCTCAGTATAGATAGCCAGGCTATAGGTAGGTGCCTCAGTATAGGTAGCCAGGCAAAAGGTAGGTACCTCACTGTAGGTAGCCAGGCAAAACGTAGGTGCCCATGTATAGGTAGGTAGGAAGTTGTCCCAGTAATAGCCCGCTGGCCGTTGCACTCATCGATGCGGCGGTTGGTGGTGGCAGTTCTGTATTCTGCACACCAGCATGAGTCCCGCACTGGAGAATGACACAGAAGACAAAGAACTGTGTGTCCCTGGCTGCTGGCGCGCATATACAGGAACTTCCTGTATACGTGCGTCAGCAGCCAGGGACACACAGCTCTCCTCAACTCGCTTGAGGATGATGGGTGGGACGGGGTGGACCCTCTAGTGTGGCTGCGGGCCACAGCTAATGTTAATTTAAAAAGTAGTGGCGGGCCAAGGTTTCTGGCACTGCGGGCCAAATTTGGCCCGCGGGCCAGAGTTTGACGCGTGCTTTAAACAGAGTTTGACACATGTGCTTTAAAGGATAAATGAAGGCATAACCATAGCCGGCCTTTGACCTGAGCGACCTGAGCTCAGGGCGCCGGCTTCCAAGGTGGCACCTAGAGCTGGCTATGTAACTGAGGGAGGGCACCTACTCCTGGCTACCTATATTGGAAGTACTGACACCTGGCTACCTATGGGGGAGACCCACACCTGACTTCCTATACTGGGGGCACCTATGCTGCATACGAGAGGAATCGGCGCAGGAGACTTGGGCTCAGGATACAGCTGGTATGGCTAATCCTGCTCCTGCACAAATTCCCATCCATGTTAAATACTATTCCCCCTCCAGGCTGCCATGGATGGTGGGGAATGAAATTGCTGGAGGCCGAATTATACTGTTTTAGAAGTAACTTCAACTCAGTCTTCTGACGGCGCTGAAGTTACTCACTGCCGCACCCAAGTCTCCTGCGCTGGAGGGAAAGTGTTCGCCTATGCTTGGCTACCTATATTGAGGGCACGCACTGCAGCTATAACGTGTGGTGAAAATTGTCGGTGCTCTGCTATCATTCGAAATGAGGGGGGGGGGGGGCTAACTGTCCCACTGAAAGGTTGGGAACCACTGTCCTAGGCGATAACGTAGGAGAAAATGTGAAGTGTGTGCGTGCGAAGGGGGGGGGGGTCGCACCAAAATCAGGTTTCGCTCAGGGCGCTGTGAAACCTAGGGCTGGCCCTGGGCGTAACATTAATCTACCATACATACCGTGATCAGCCATAGCATGGAACTTTGCCATTGAGATTCCAATAAATAGCTGGATTCACAAACTGGCTCCAGTGACATCATAACCTGCCTCCACCTCCAGTGCGCAGTCATTGTGTGGCTCCCCTCCATCTAAGCCCCACTGGGATCTCTAAGTAAAAATAGCCCATCCACATTGAATATCTATTACTTTCTATTCTCCGCAGAAGTGGCACTCCCTGTTCAGTCATGTGAGTCATCCCTGTGGTTGTTCTAACACTAATCATGAAGTCACTCTCTTCACATTGAAACTCCCCTCGTTGTACTTTTTGATATTTAATCCTTTTTACGGATGCATTGGACACAGAGTCTTTTCACAGTTCCAGCTGATTTTCTCGGTATTGGTGGTTTGGGGTCTGTTTTGCGTCTCTGGTGATGCGAAGGAATCTGAGGTGGTGCGACCTGTTCCAGCGTGTAGAATATAATGGCTTTGAAATTTGGCTCCTCTTATGCTTTTCTGTGTTATCCAGGCCTCTGCAAAAGCGAGTGCAGGGTACAGCTCTGCATGTGCAGTGGCTCCATCTCGCTCAGCCTTCTTTGGAAAAATCCGGGCTGAATAAGGACCGCGCCACTGCGCAGGTGTGAGCCACCTGCGCAGTAGCACAGACTCGATTGGGCTTGGTTACTACCGAGTGGGACGGAACTAGCCAGGCCCAGATTTACATCACAGGAGCCTATAGGCGCAGATGTCTGTGACCCTAGACTTCACCCTCCATAGAACCTACAAACACCCACTGAACCGTACCACAAGTGTGCTGGCTGTCCCAGCTGTCACTTCTCCCACAGTTTCCTTGCATGTCATAGGTAGCTACAGGCGCCCCTTAGTATTAGGTAGCCAGAGGGTTCCTCATACTGACATACCCAACTGAAGGGCGATCTGGTCAGTGGAATGCCGAGACCCGAGTGAGTAACCTCACATATACACTCAGGGAGGGAAGTGAGCCGCCTTGCCATCATCAGGCGCCTGTAGGCACGTGCCTACAGTGCCTTATGGTAAATCCAGCCCTGGAGCTAGCATGCATGACAAGGGTGGCCACACTTCGTGGGTAAGAGGAGGACAAGGGAAGCCTCTTTAGGATCCAGATCCTCTGCATGCACAAAGGCAGTTGCGCTTTGCTGGTGCCTGTGCTTGAGCAGCGCAGTACGGGCGCTCATGCTTGAAAAGGAGCGCGGCTGCGAGCATGGGTCCTTTGGGGGTCCGCATTCAGCAACAGTGGGCGGCATGGGAATCTTCTACAGGATCCAGAGACTTCCCTCTGCTTAGGTAAGTATTTAACTTTTGACCCGACGTTTGCCTTGGGTACATGTTAAGACTGATTGCTCTAAAAGCATTAAGGTAGCCATACACTGGTCGATTTGCCATCAGATTCGACCAACAGATAGATCCCTCTCTGATCGAATCTGATCAGAGAGGGATCGTATGGCTACCTTTACTGCAAACAGATTGTGAACCGATTTCAGCCTGAAACCGTTCACAATCTGTGGTGGTGGTGCTGCCGCCGCCGCTCCCCCCACCCGCATGCCCGCATACATTACCTGCTCCGCCGGCGCGACTACAGTCCCCAGGTCTCCGCTGTCTTCTCCGCTCTGGTCTCCGGCATGCTTCACTTCTTCCTGCCTGGCAGGAAGTTTAAACAGTAGAGCGCCCTCTACTGTTTAAACTTCCTGCCGGACAGGAGGAAGTGAAGCATTCCGGACCCGGAGACCAGAGCGGAGACGGAGCAGCGGTGACCGGGGGCAGTCGCGCCAGCGGAGCAGGTAATGTATTGCCGCTCTATTGCGTCGGTCGTCGGGCACTCGAACGCTGCTAGCGACGCGCTCCCTACCCGCGGGCGATCTGTAATTTTCCGCACGGAGCGATCGACGGGATCGGACGAAATAGATCGAAATTTAGCGTGTAGCGGGAACGATGTGACAGCAAATTCGATCCCAGTGATCGAATCTCCTGTCGATCGGCGGGGAATCGGCCTAGTGTATGGCCAGCTTAAGTCTATCTACAAGAGACACAGGCGTGACCAATACTGCACTGTTATCAGGTCTGGGCTCAGAGTCATTGCACCCAGCACAGAGCAGATATGTAACTGCCAGTGAGATTTGTCTTAGGAAGCAGGTAGTATAAATATCCCAGCTTTCTAGAGAGCAATAATATGTAGTTTATATCAAGCTTTCTACAGGATTTACATTCCTCAGCTGACTTTACAGTCTGGCTATTTCTAGACTGGCATTTAGATGAGCAAATATGCCGAAATCATTTGCTGCTGAAATAACACAGTGGAAGGAGAGGGCCACAACTTGAAAGAGCTGTGCAGTGCTGGAGTTTATCTGTTATGATTAGTAATGATTAGATTACATGTTTCAGTTCAGGTTTCTGGCAATTTTAACACTTCAGCTACGTTGCTATTGATGCCACATACCGTACATTTTTTCATTGCCTCTGCCTTCTAAAGCGCCATAGACACGCTCAACAGACATCTTTTACAGGGAGCGAATATCAAACGTTTCGGGAAAATTGAACGACAGTCTTCACGTGTAGACGTGCGGATGACTGAGCGAGAAAAAAGATAAGAAATGGCAAACGACAGATCACAAGAAGTTGGATTGGTTCGGTTTTCGGATTGATTTTCGAAACGACGGGGAAAAGTCGTTTGAAAAATGCAATTTGTACAGATATCTAGTGCGATTATACTTTTACCTATTTCATAAAGACCTCTACTTCGCATTAAGAGATATGCAAATCGTGTTTCTCAACCAACAGTCGCTCGTTTTATCATGCAGTGTGTATGTCTGTCTGTGCACGTTAAGACGTATCTTGCTGCCATTTAAAGTAGTTTAAATTCATCTGGTCATTTTTACTGAGCGAGTTTGGTTGAGCGTGTGTGTATGGGGCTTAAGTGATTGCTACACACACACACACACACACTATACACACACACACACTATACACACACACACACACTATACACACACACACACACACACACACACACACACACTATACACACACACACTATACACACACACACACACACACACACACTATACACACACACACACACACTATACACACACACACACACACACACACACACACACACTATACACACACACACACACACTATACACACACACACACACACACACTATACACACACACACACTATACACACACACACACACACACACACACACACACTATACACACACACACGCACATATACACACACACACACTATACACACACACACACACACACACACTATACACACACACACACACACACACACACACACACACACACTATACACACACACACACACGCGCACACACACACACACACACACACTATACACACACACACACACACACACTATACACACACACACACACACACACACACACACACACTATACACACACACACACACACACTATACACACAGCACCACACACACACACACACACACACACACACACACACACACACACACACACTATACACACAGCACCACACACACACACACACACACACTATACACACACTATACACACACACACACACACACACACACACTATACACACACACACACACACACTATACACACACACACACACACACACTATACACACAGCACCACACACACACACACTATACACACACACACACACACACACACACACACACACCACACACACACACACACTATACACACACACACACACACACACACACACACACTATACACACACACACACACACACACACACACACACACACTATACACACACACACACACACACACTATACACACAGCACCACACACACACACACTATACACACACACACACACACACACACACACCACACACACACACACACACACTATACACACACACACACACACACTATACACACACACACACACACACACACACACACACTATACACACACACACACACTATACACACACACACTATACACACACACACACACACTATACACACACACACACACACACACTATACACACACTATACACACACACTATACACACACACCACACACACACACACTATACACACACACACACACACACACTATACACACACACACACACTATACACACACACACACACACACACTATACACACACACACTATACACACACACTATACACACACACCACACACACACACTATACACACACACACACACACACTATACACACACACACACACACACACACTATATACACACACACACACACACTATACACACACACACTATACACACACACACACACACTATACACACACACACTATACACACACACACACACATACACACACACACACACACACACACACACACACACACACTATACACACACACACACACATACACACACACACACACACACACACACACACACACACTATACACACACACACACACACACTATACACACACACACACACACACACACCCTTCTAATAAGAACTCGGCCCACTTTTAGCTCTGATCACAGCCGATATTCTTCTTGGCATGGACTCAGCAAAATGCCAATATCATTGCTGGGGGATGTTGGCCCATGCTGACATAATGGCAGCTCTAAGTTGGATCAGTTTGGATGGTGGCGTTTCTCAGCTTTGAAGTGATCTTTCGACTTAGACCTAAAAATAAAAATTCCTATATAATTAAAGGACCAAAATACATGTAAACACATTCCAAAGAGAAGTAGGTTCCTTCCAGAGTAAAATGAACCATAAATTACTTTTTTCCTATGCTGCTGTCACTAAAGGTGGCCACTAATGATCCAATTTCTAGTGAAAAATCGTTTGAGCGATCAGATAATTCTGATCGGAAGAAAAATCGTTCACTACACCATCAAAGAACCAATCTTTGCTTCCTATCTATCACAACCAACAACAAAATCCAAATTTTGGTTTGACCAAAATCCAAATAAAATGATTATTTTAAAATGCTTTATAATTGATTGTGCCCATCAATGGAGATTATTTACAACCAATATGATCAGAATTTCTGATCCTTCTAATGATTTTTCTCTAGAAATTTGATCTTTAGTGGCCACCTTTACAGTAGGTAGTAGAAATATGATAGAACCGACAGGTTTTGGACTAGTCCATCTCCGCATTGGGGATTCTCAGCATGGTCTTTATTGTTTATAAAGACACTCTGCAAAAGATGAAAGATTTATACAAAGATGCTGCCCAGCCTCCCTGCTCACTGCACTTTTTTTTGGGGGGGGGGGGGGACAGTTGGACTAGGCAACTGCCATTCACTAAGTGCTTTTGAAAATAAAGAAAACCATGAGAATCCCCCATGTCTTTTGTCTTATCCATTTTGACATTAACTTCCATGATAACTACGTCGACTGAAGCTGAACGTTCCTTTTATAAGCAACTCTGTGTTGTTACATCAATGTTGGATTGGTTTACTTTCAAATAAGGTGTGTTGTCTATATACACCGGTGTATATATATTTTGTAGTATGTTTGACTTTCTGTGGGTAATATTTTTCTCCACAAAAGATTCTATTTTATAGGCATTTTACAAAGAAAAAATTGATGTAAATGCAGGAAATCCAACTTTTGTTTCATTTTTCACCCTTCCCATAGTTCACCTGATGAGTACTACAAAAATGAAACACTTCAAAATTTGCTCTTTGGACCTTCCCTGTTAAATTGATGCCATATATGCATTTTTTTCATTACTAGCTGGACATGTAGTCGACCATTATCCCCCCAAAATAGTACATATACAACAAAGGACGCTCAGAGTGGTGTTAACATCTTTAATAGTACAACTAAATTAAGGACAACTCTGAGTTAAACATGCAATGCAAGGAGAGGGACACCAAAACTGCTAAAACCGCAGCGACACACTCGCCATACCAACACATATATCCCATGCACATAGTCACCCTGGCCATACAGATATCAAGGCTAAACATAGTCCATACTAGGCCATATCATGATGGGTTGAAACTGATCTCACCACATCCAGAGCTCCAGGGCTCAGAACCATGGGAATGATATGGCTGTGCAGTTCGTGAAATTATCCAGAATTACCATCAGTGGTCCTCATGCCCCCCCCCCCATATGGAATAGGCTAATTCCAAAGAACCGCTCAGGTCTCAACTAGGGATCTCCACAATGCATGAAAAAACCTTCAGCCTCGATGTAAAAAGAAAGTTATAGTTACCTGAGATGTCTTGTCCCGCAAAGCCGTCCCGATTCCCGAAGACCCCACATAACTCAACTTCTGGCACCTGGCCCCACCTCCCCTCTCTCCATGGAGAAAAATGCCACAGCCTGCCTCCCTGTGTCTTTCCCTGGTTCCCTGTCAGTCTACCTGCACTCATCTCCCCTGTCAGCTCCAGCCTGTCTCTTCCTATCACAATCAATTCCTTTCACAGTCAGTCTCCAATCCTCACTTCCCTGTCCGCTGCATCCCGAGGTTTCCTCTTGCCAGCCATTTCTCCTCCGGGAACTCTCCAGTCATCAGTATTATCCCAGGCATTACCTCTGCCTGCCAGTATCTCCGGGACTTAGCCTGTCAGTCATTACCCCTCCTGGGATTCTAGCTGTCAGCTCTTTACCCGGGATTCATTCCCATCTGTCCATTGCCCTCCTGGGAACTCCTCTTGTCCCTATTCTTCCAGGGATCCCTAGTGGTTAGGCCTTCCTGTCCTACTAGCCTGTCCTGGCCCTATAGCTCAACGCATACTTCCCAACTTTTGGAGCCAGGAAAAAGGGACAATAAGACATGCCCCTGCCACACCTTTAACCACGCCCCCATTTTGCAAAACCACGCCCCTCCCTTATACAGTTTCCCTCGCCATCCTATGCAGAGATTGGCGCATGGAGCAATGTTAGGCAAGCTATTTAAAGAATAATCACAGCATACATATGTCATAAAGGATATAAATTAGAGTAAACAGCTCTACATGAAGAGTTATGAATATATTAAATAAGAAAATAAAGACTGAACGGTGCAAAATATTAAATTCTTTATTTCTGGCAAAAAACTTCACATATTAGAAATGCTAATACAGTGCCTACAAGTGCATAACTCGAGTCCCAGGACTGTAAATGTATAAAATCACACAACTATCCCTAATTAAGGATCTTGTGCCACAATATGGGTTGTTGATAAAAGCAATAGCACAGAGGAATGCAACCAATATGATTGATATATACAGGATTTCTAGCACTTCACAAGCATATTGAAAGATAAGATATCCACCTCACTATTCAGATGCTCTGTAACCAGATAGCCAGGGTAGAGATCGCTATCTCTCACTCTCTATCAACTTCAAAGAAATTCCTTGCTGAGCCTGGAGTTTATGTTGTTGTGCTGCTGATGAAGTTCATGGTGAAGCAAGGCTGCAGAGTGTGATGTGATGCATGTGTTTTAGTGTTCTCTGCAAAGACTCTGGGCAGTGGAACAGTTAACTGCAAAATCTCTTCTGCTCTGTGAAGAGGTCGGGACATTTGACCAGTGCACCGTGATCCTGTGATAGAGGCTGCATATCGTTAGTGCCACGGCGAAACCGTGACACTTGGCCGGTCTGCAACGTTCTGCTCTGCTCAAGACCCCTCATATCCGGTCAGGTACTCTCTGTTCTTTCAGTCACTGGTGCAGTAGTCCTGGGGGTCCTGACTTGGGAAGCACTAGGCAGCAAAGTAGTCCTCTACCCACTAGGGTGACAGCCCATCATCCCTTGCAGTGTGCGCAAGACCCGTGCTTCCTTAGTCCTCACACCCTGGGGCTGCTTGCTTCTTGATACTAGGGGATCAGTGAATAATGGCGCCCAGCGCCTATGCATAAAAATGGCGCCGCATTAAAAAGATACGCTTATCGCTATTTATTGTTAGTACTGCATAATAATGGCGCACAGGGAAAAAAGAAGAAAAACGGCACACACTAACGTTATTTATCAATAGTAGCACACACTAACGTTATTTATCAATAGTGGCACACACTAACGGTATTTATCAATAGTGGTACACACTAACGTTATTTAGCAATAGTGGGACACACAAACGTTATTTATCAATAGCGCCCTACATAAGCCAAACTGCAGACGTTATTTAACTGCAAAGCGGTGAATGGATTTAATGTAACACTGTCAAGGTTAGGGTTGGGCACCACTGGGGGGTCTTAGGGTTAGGCACCACCAGGGGGGACTTAGGGTTAGGCACCACCAGGGGGGTCTTAGGGTTAGGCACCACCAGGGGGGTGGTTAGGGTTAGGCACCACCGGGGGGGGTTTAGGGGTTAGGGATAGGTACAGAGAGGGTTCTGTGTGTTAACGCTAAATAACGATAAGGCTTAAACGCTAAATAACAATAAGGCTTTAACGTTAAATAGCGATAAGTGGCAAACGGATTAGCGGCAACACTGTACGCCATTATTCACAGGCGCCATTTTCAGATGGATGCTGATACTAGTGACAGCCTCAACTGTAATGAGCAGGAAGTTTCGCAGGAGCCCTAACAATAGCAACGCCAGAACTCCTCAATGAAGTGTAGGGCAAACCCGGCAAACGGAGGAGAGAGGACTAGCAGAAGCCAGCACAGTGAGAGTCACTCACCTCTGCACACGCCTCCAGCGCCGAAGCTTCCTCTTCCCCTCAGTCATCAGCCACCACTGTTTATCTGTCTCTACAGCCGGTGTTTCCTATCATGTGATTCACCGGTAATGGGGAAAGCATTGGCTGCCCATACAAAAAGAGGGGAGGAAAGAAGCATTTCTGACCACCTATACTACAAGGGGGGGGGGGGGGGGGACATCTGGCCACCTATACTATGAGGGAGGAGGGTGGTGCACCTGATGAAGGACCTGCATGTCCGTAACATGTAGTGTCACTGTTCCGCAATACAGCAGTTGTTTGCAGCCAGTGGTGTGCTGCCTCTTCCTTACTTTTGGTTGGTCCGTGACCATTAGAGCAATCCGGTCGAGGCTAGGCACCGGCTTACTCCCAGGCAGTCACACCTGGGTGCTGTCTCCCTGAATTGTTACCTTACGGAGTTTGCTGCCGTAGATATGCTGGATTCACGGCAGAAGCATCTGGGTTGGCCTTTAGATTCAGTGCAGTTATGGCCCATACTCACGAGGGACTTTTGTCGCCTCAACACGCGGCGCACGCGTGTTGCGGCGACAGGTCGCCCGTGAGTATGGGCCGCGCGCACCCCGAACTGTCGCCCGCAACGGGCGCGCAACCCGAACTGTCGCCCGTCGCTGATGTCGCCAGGCGATTGAAATGTTCAATCGCCTGGCGACAGTCGCCGCCGCTGTCGCTAGTCCGCGTGAGTACGCGGACTAGCGACAGCAACCTCCATTGGGATACGCATAGCTTCCGGCGGGGGGAGGAGGAACGTCGGCGACAGCTTCCGTCGCGGCCGCTGGTCCCTCTTCCGCGTGTGTACGCGGAGGGACGTGGCGACGAGCTGTCGCCCACGCGCTCACGTGTGCTGGCGACAGGCTACTTTTGCTGCCCGTGAGTATGGGCCATAAAGTTCACTATACACAATGGAAATGTCTTCTGCATTACATAGCATAATTGGCAGACGGCTGAATCAGTGAGCTGTACATTCTCTAACCTCTCCATGACTTTCCATCTATACCGTATTCCGGAAACGGGTCCTGATAAGGCCGGGCTCATTACATCTGCCGCTGGAGACATTCCTGATATTTGAGAGAAGCTTTTCCGTCCTGTCGGTAGCCGCTGGAACTCCTGCTCGGCTTTTGGCAGATGAGAAAGGGGAATTTCTACACGCTGAAACTTGGAACCCCGGCAGTAGAGTTTTCCAGTTCCTGCAGCAGGACTGTAAAAAGAGACAGCGATTATGATGTTTCTCAGCGCATCCCCTTACAAAGTGGAAAACCACCTGGAAAAAGAAACATCTGATGTTCCACCAAGGATGAGTTATTGTAACCCTGTTATGATGTAACGGTGTAAATAATGGAAGGAGAGCTATGGAACTTTCCGTGTGCTTGCGGACACATGCAAAGCATCAGAGGCCCCCTGAGACTGATGAGTAAAGACATTTGAATTTTAAATGTTCTTCGACAGCTTAGATGATCTTTCAGATGTGCAAATTAAGAACATGTGCTTATTCATAAGTGATTTTCTGATGCCGTACTGCTCCCAGGAAGAAACTGCTCCACTAATGGCTGCAGGAGGTAAACTATCACAACTTTCTCGTAATGAGCAGGAAGTTTGGGCACCTTATAGGTGCCTATGTTAATAGTGGCTATAAATAGAAATGTAGGTGCTGGAGGCCTTGCACCTGCTATTTGCAGCACCCAAATTTCCATTTATAACCGCTATTAAACCTCCATGACATCTGATATTTATGGATATTGGAGGTGGGGTTTGTCTAAGGTTAGGCACTGGGAAGTGGGGTTTACTTAGGGTTAAGCATTGGTGGGGGGGTTGGATTAGGCATTGGTGGGGTGGGGTTTGGCTAAGGTTGGGGGGGGTTCAGTTAGGGTAAGTTAAGGTTAGACATTGGCTGGGGGGTAGTGGTCGGTTAAAGTTAGACATCAATAGAGGGAGGGCTCGTATAAGAATAGGGTTGGGTTTAGTGACAGGAAAATATCAGTAAAATTACTATATATATACTGTATATATATATATATATATATATACAGTGGCTTGCAAAAGTATTCGGCCCCCTTGAAGTTTTCCACATTTTGTCACATTACTGCCACAAACATGAATCAATTTTATTGGAATTCCACATAAAAGACCAACACAAAGTGGTGTACACGTGAGAAGTGGAACGAAAATCATACATCATTCCAAACATTTTTTTTAAAAAAAATGAATAACTGCAAAGTGGTGTGTGCATAATTATTCGGCCCCCTTTGATCTGAGGGCAGTCAGTTGCCTATAGACATTGCCTGATGAGTGCTAATGACTAAACAGAGTGCACCTGTGTGTAATCTAATGTCAGTACAAATACAGCTGCTCTGTGATGCCCTCAGACATTGTCTAAAAGAATATTGGGAGCAACAACACCGTGAAGTCCAAAGAACACACCAGACAGGTCAGGGATAAAGTTATTGAGAAATTTAAAGCAGGCTTAGGCTAGAAAAAGATTTCCAAAGCCTTGAACATCCCACAGAGCACTGTTCAAGCAATCATTCAGAAATGGAAGGTGTATGGCACAACTGTAAACCTACCAAGACAAGGCCATCCACCTAAACTCACAGGCCGAACAAGGAGAGCGCGGATTAGAAATCCAGTCAAGAGGCCCATGGTGACTCTGGACGAGCTGCAGAGATCTACAGCTCAGGTGGGAGACTCTATCCATAGGACAACTATTAGTCATGCACTGTACAAAGTTGGCCTTTATGGAAGAGTGGCAAGAAGAAAGGCATTGTTAACAGAAAGCATAAGAAGTCCAGTTTGCAGTTTGCCACAAGCCATGTGGGGGAAACAGCAACCATGTGGAAGAAGGTGCTCTGGTCAGATGAGACCAAAATGGAACTTTTTGGCCAAAATGCAAAACGCTATGTGTGGCGGAAAACTAACACTGCACATCACTCTAAACACACAATCCCCACTGTCAAATATGGTGGTAGCAGCATCATGCTCGGGGGGTGCATCTCTTCAGCAGGGACAGGGAAGCTGGTCAGAGTTGATGGGAAGATGGATGGCGCCAAATACAGGGCAAACTTGGAAGAAAACCTCTTGGAGACTGCAAAAGACTTGAGACTGAGGCGGGGGTTCACCTTCCAGCAGGACAATGACCCTAAACATAAAGCCAGGGCAACAATGGAATGGTTTAAAACAAAGCATATCTATGTGTTAGAATGGCCCAGTCAAAGTCCAGATCTAAATCCAATCGAGAATCTGTGGCAAGATCTGAAAACTGCTGTTCACAAACGCTGTCCATCTAATCTGACTGAGCTGGAGCTGTTTTGCAAAGAAGAATGGGCAAGGATTTCAGTCTCTAGATGTGCAAAGCTGGTAGAGACATACCCTAAAAGACTGGCAGCTGTAATTGCAGCAAAAGGTGGTTCTACAAAGTGACTTAGGGGGCCGAATAATTACGCACACCCCACTTTGCAGTTATTTATTTGTAAAAAATGTTTGGAATCATGTATGATTTTCGATCCACTTCTCACATGTACAGCACTTTGTATTGGTCTTTCACGTGGAATTCCAATAAAATTGATGCATGTTTGTAGCAGCAATATGACAACATGTGGAAAACTTCAAGGGGGCCGAATATTTTTGCAACCCACTGTATATATATATATATATATATATATATATATATATATATATATATATATATACACATACATATACTGTATTTATGCTATATGTACTGATATCGCTCAACCACGTAATCTGTGCCCCACAACTGCTATGCAGGAGTAGCTTCACAGGACTAGCTGCTCGTTGTCGTGCTCCCATGGCCAGGAGCGTTCTGCGCAGGCGTACTACTTCTGTGCTCCCAGGTCGGTGGCCACTACAGAGGGGACCACAGGAGATTATCTGGGAGCGGAGCCGTAATGGCTAAGGACACATAGGCTTCTAGGGGCTGGAGGAAGCTCCAGGTAAGTAAATCTAATTTTTTTCCCCTCATTCTTCCTTTAAAGGATACCAGAGCCGAAATCAGTAAGAGAAACGGGGAGCAGTCATGTTTGGTGAGCTGTCCTGATGCTCACCTCTCCCCCCATTCTCCATTCTGCCCCTCCACTCCCTCTAAATGTCCTTTTCCATGTCGCCTAGGTCTGGCATCACTGCGCCTGCGCTGGCCCCGCTGCGTGCAGCCTACAGCGTGCGACCATGGCTAGGAGCGCTATGCGCATGACGTCACAATGACGGAGGGGGCTGGAGGAAACCCCAGGTATATATGTTTTTTTCTCCCCATCTCAGGTACACTTTAACCTCCTTGGCAGTAATCCCGAACTAGGGTCGGGGCAGAAAACTGCAGCTAAGAGCGGTAATCCTGACTTCTGCTTGGGATAGCCGCCGGAGGCTGTAAGCAGAGCAATGCGCACAGTGGGAGCCTTTCTACATACCTCCAGGGATCCCGATGTCGGCCACCATTCTTCTTCCGTTCCTCCGAGGCTCTGCTTCCCCCTGGTGAGATCGCCGGCTGTCGTCATGATGACAGTCAGCAATCTCACTTTAGGGTTGCAGCGCCACCCAGAGGATGGAGGGAAAACTGCAGCGCTGGAGCCAGGGAGGTGAGTGATTGCTGGAACTGCTGCAGATCTCCCTGGCAACATGATTTCTTCCAGGTTTTAGGGTCTGAAAGGGTTCAAAAAAATTGCACTGCTTTTAGTCCCTAAAATCCGGAAATAATCATAACGCCAAGGGGGTTGGGGGGGGGGGGGGGGGGTTAAGTAAGCAGGAGCACAGGATGGGGGTTCCGAATAATGGTTGAAATAGCCACACAAATTATGTGGCAGCAGAAGTGCACTTGATATTAGCCCAGTCCCCTGCAAGAATCTAATCTATTATTGAAAGGCTGTTCTTAAAGAATACCTGTAACTAAAAAAAGCTCCCCTGGCCCTGGGGGGTACTCACCCCGGGTGGGGGAAGCCTCTGGATCCTATCGAGGCTTCCCCTGTCTTCCTGT
Organism: Hyperolius riggenbachi; assembly: GCF_040937935.1. Classification (NCBI taxonomy): domain Eukaryota; kingdom Metazoa; phylum Chordata; class Amphibia; order Anura; family Hyperoliidae; genus Hyperolius; species Hyperolius riggenbachi. The sequence goes on from NC_090650.1 coordinate 411,877,558, forward strand.
GTCCCACGGCGGTCTCGCTGTGCCCCTCCGAACAGCGAGGATGTAAATATTTCCCTTCCCGGCTGCAGCGCAGACGCAGTATCTGCTCTCCGCTCAGAGATAGGTGGAAATAGCCGATCGCTGTTGGACCGCTCTACTGTGCAGACGCAAGTCTCCTGCACCTGCGTAGTAGAGCGGACCCAACAGAGATCGGCTATTTCCGCCTATCTCCGTGCTGAGAGCTGCAACAGATCCCCCGCTGGAGCCAGGGATGGTAAATATATCAAGTCTTGTCAGGATTGCGGGTCGCTTCGGGGGAGCCAGCGCTGTATTGCCTACAGGGGAGGGGGAAGCCTCATTGAGACCCTGAGGCTTCCCCCTCCTGAGGTGAGTACCCCCCAGGGGAACTTTTTTGGTTACAGAGTCTCTTTAAGACAAACTACAATGTATGCCTTTCTCCACTGTATACAAAAACTTTAAGTTTATTTGATGGCCAGTCACTCCAATGTAATAGTTTTGCGTCTAGTGCATATGCAGAGCTTCTGTTTTGGGATTCAAGTGCATTTGTTGTCTCTGGGGGAGCTCAGCACATCTCTGACTGTTGGTACCCAATGAGAGGCAGCCTGGTGATGCGCTGATCTACCTCTTTTTTTTTTCTTAGCAAATTATCAATGTCAGATAGGTAGTGGAAAAAGTACATACTAGAAGGTGCCTGATGTATATCATGCACCTTCAAATATAGATCTTTTAAAACAGTGTAGAGGAGCTAATATTTGCAGTGTTGGAGCATCCTGGACTGTATGAAAAGAGGCACCTAGACCACAAGAATGTCCAGAAGACCAGGATTTCTAAACCTATTTGTACAGAAACCCCTCCCCTCCACAAACAAGACAAAAGAACAGGAAGTTGTCACCACATACCGTTTTTACAGAAAACAGAACAAAAACTGGATAACAAAACGTGTAAAAAAAAAAAATGAAAAAAAACAAAAAAACACGTGCAACGTATCAAAAAAGATCAGTTGAAATTTAATCGTAGGCAATATATCAGTTTTCCATCCATATTAAAGCCTTTTTTATTTGTAATATCAAATATATCTAAGAATGTTGGCAATCAGCCAGTGGTATAAGTACAATCTATAGGGCCCCCAGCAAAGCTTTGGTGGGGCCCCTGAATCTTCCCTTTTCTCCCCTTGGTGCTCTTTTCGGCCTTGGGGCTCATCTCACAAGGTATAGCCACAATAACACCTGATCTGAAGTATGGTCCCCTACGAACTCTGCAAGGGCAGGGCCGGTTTAAGGGGCCCTGTGGCAAACTAGAGTTGGGCCCCCCCAGCTCAAAGCTTATCTCCCCGCCCCCTGCCGCTATTACCCCTCTGCTCCTCGGGGCCCTGCAAGTATAATAGCCATAATTAATGACCTATTAGTCCCGGCGGGTGAGCGGTCGGGCAGCGGCTGCACTTTGAGACATGCTGTCTCCCTCCCACTCTATGACCCGGCATGTTTACATCTGACAGCGTAATTAGTAGGTAATTAATTATGGCTATTATACTCGCAGGGCCCCGGGGAGCAGGCAGAAAATAGCAGGGTCGGCGCTGCGGGCGCCTCAGCAGAAGTCGGGGCCCCGGGGCAGTTGCCCCCTTTGCCTCTATGGTAGCGCCGGCCCTGTGCAAGGGCATAACTAGAAATCACTGGACCCCCCCTGTGAAACTTTGAGTGGGGCCCCCTCCCGCCAACACTTCAACTTCGCCCCCTTCCCATTCTGCACAGGAAAACCGATGACCAATGTTATTCAATTGGCTACTAGTGCACACTTGAATGTGTTTTCCCCATGCAGATAGAAACAGACAGCAGTGAACAAGCACTGCACGCATTTTCTCTATCAATTACATTAGCTTCTTTGATAAAACGTGCATGTTTTCACACATACAGACACATGTATTGTGCAGAAAACAGACAGACGAGTGTGCTCCCAGCCTCAGCTTCACATTACACTAACTCTGTCCACCTCTGATGGAGCAGAAGTGGCTCAGTAGACTTCTCCAGCATCACTACAGTACAGAGCACTTGAGGAGGGGTAGAGAGGTTGAGTGCTGGACGTTGTACATAAGAGTGTGCCGCACACTGAACAGGGACTGTCTACAAAACTTTGCATGATTCATTGTCAGTGGCTGAGCAGATGCAGTCATTAGAACGATTGTGCCGAGAATAGAAAACTAATTCTCTCAATGCCCAGACTCCTCCAGCATCACTACAAGACACAGCACTTGGGGAAGGGTAGAAATACTGGGGGTAGAACAGCGCTGTACACAAGACCCTGCTGAACACTGAATAGGGACTGTCTACAAATCTTTGTCTGCAAAATTTTGTATGATTCCTTATCAGTGGCTGAGCAGAGGCAGTCATTGGAACAATTGTGTAGCGAACAGAGAGTTTTTTTCTCTCCATGCCTTAGTTGCCTCTCAGGACAGGGCCCCCTGTGGCTTCTTGGCCCCCCTGCGGCTACATCCCTTGCAGGATCTATTGTTACGCCCCTGCTGGTCCTCTACCTCTAATGTCTATTCTCCCATCCAGTGACTGACTAAGAATTACCTGTACTCATACTGTGCTGTGTGATCTGGTTTGCATGTATTCCTGTATTGTCTTATTGCTGTATGTCGTCCCAAAATATTGTCTGTACTTCAGCCTTCAGTGTCGTTTCACCTTATGCATCAGAGCAACTTTCACCTCCCATTCATTCGCCAATATCTTTTTCTCTACTTATCACAATGAAATTATCTATATCTTGCTTTTTCTGCCACCATTTAGGCTTTCTTTGGGTGGTACATTTTGCTAAGAATTATTTTATTATAAACCCATTTTAACAGGAAGATTAAGAAAAAAATGGAAAAAAATTCATTTCTCAGTTTTTGGCCGTTATAGTTTTAAAGTAACACATGCTATCGTAATTAAAACCCATGTATTTTATTTTCCCATTTGTCCTGGTTATTACACCATTTAAATTATGTCCCTATCACAATGTATGGTGCCGATATTTTATTTGGAAATAAAGGTGCATTTTTTCAGTTTTGCGTCCATCACTTATTATCCAGTTCAGCCTATCTAGACGAGTATGTTCGTCCAGATAGGCTCTGCAGCTGCTGCTGCGCACGCGCTCCTGCTAGCCCCCGATCAGTGAATGGGAATATAGTTCCCATTCAGCGATCTAAGTCCCCCAGCAGAAAATCCGACGATCTCTCATCAGAGACCCCCCCCCCAAAAAAAAAAATCCCGTCCTCTTTCTAGTTCCTGGATGCGAGATCGTTCGCATGCAGGACTTTTTTGACTGTGGCCATCTTGTGGCCAAATAGTGAACTACACCCACATACATTTTTTATTAAACAATTACATTATTTTACATTTAAAATTTCCCTCCCACACCAAAAATTACCCAAATACATATTTTAATAAAAAAATAAAATGAAAAAAATTACAATTAAAAAAAAACTAAAACAACATAAATAGTTACCTAAGGGTCTGAACTTTTTAAATATGCATGTCAGGAGAGTATATTATTATACTATTTTAAATTATAAGCTTGTAAATAGTTATGGACACAAATTGAAAAAATGCACCTTTATTTCTAAATAAAATATCGGCGCCATAAATTGTGATAGGGACATCATTTAAACAGTGTAATAACAAGGACAAATGGGCAGATAAAATACATGAGTTTTAATTATGGTAGCATGTATTAATTTCAAACTATAATGGCCAAAACTGAGAAATGAATTTTATTCATTTCTTTCTTAATCTTCCTGTTATAATGGATTTAGAAAAAAAATAATTTTTAGCAAAATGTACCACCCAAAGAAAGCCTAATTAGTGTTGGAAAAAACGAGATATACAGTAGATCAATTCATTGTGATAAGTAGTGATAAAGTTATTGCCAAATGAATGGAAGGTGAACATTGCTCAGATGCATGAGGTTTTCGACACTGTGGGGCTAAAATGGTTATAAGCCCATGATTTAAAAAATAACAGTAATATACTGTACTACATACATATTAAAAAAGTTCAGTCCCTAAGGTAAATATTTATGTAATTTTTTTTTTTGTATAATTTTTATTTTGTTTTACAAATAAAATTATTTGTACCTATCGGGGAGAGTGGGAGGTAAGGGGCTAATTTTAAAAGTAAAAAAATGTCATTATCTGGACATTTTTATTTCCAGATGTAATTTTACTATTTGGCCATTAGATGCCCTCGCAGCTCACTTCTGCATGCAGAAAGTTCCTCTGCAAAGCTGAAGTAAGGAGTGGATGGGACAGAATGGGATTTGTGAAAGACGGAGCCGTCTCCTTGACTGTGTCGGTCTTTCACACGGGGACTTGGATCAATTAATGGGAACTTTGTACCCATTCATTGATCTCCGGGCTAATGGTAGGCACACGGGGTGTGCGCGTGGGAGCGCACAAGGCAACGGCAGCAGTGTAGCCTATGTGGACGGATATATCTGTTCAGATAGGACTAAGTGGTTAAAGGAAGGTGGGACCCTGGGCTGCCAGTGGAGATGCTGCGTGGGACATGACGGCTTCAAGAAGCTGGAGGAAGCCCCAGGTAAGTAAAGAATATCATGGGGCAGGAAATTTTGCTTGATGTTTACTTATGTCCAGAGCTGCATATGTTGGTGCTTTATAAATACAATAAACAAATAAATAAAATATCGGAGGAAGGGGTGGTTAGTAACTGGGGCCCCTTACAGCTCTGGGCCCCCCTTACATCGTAGGGGCAGCTCCCCTCTAGTTATGCCCCTGCCATCAGCTCAACATAAAACAAATCTCATCTGTACTGTACGTTTCAGACCACTTTCCCTCTAAGAATAATGACAGTGTAACTATTTCCTGTCGTGGTCATTTTCGTTACATAACAGTCGGTGGACGGCTCAGTTTCTGATGATCTGTTGGATTTGTCTGCTCCGCTGCAGTTTTTTTTTCCTGGCATGTGGCTGAAACAGAATGTTCCCAATAAATGTTGTCTTAAAAAAAAACACACAGCAGTTTTATGCACTGTGGGCTGATTTGTCAGTTCAGGGATTGGTGTATTTGTGCTGCTGGTTGGCAGAGAACGACGCTGTTTTCCCACAAAACTCTCAAACCAAATTCAAAATGGCATTAACTTTAATTTCGTCTTGTACTTTCCATTGCCATTGTACTTGTGCTTCACCTCTGTTTCTATGACCTGTGAGTGACCACAGAACTGCTTGCATGCAGATAAGCATTATCCATCAGCCTTTAAACCTTCCATTTATGGGCATGTCCTCTCCTCTCCTGGTGGACGCACGTGTGGAGGTCCCACGTGTACGGTATAAGCACACGTTGCAAACTGAGTAAACACAAAATGAACCAGACAACAAGATGGCTAAGAACTGTGTGAAGTTCTCAGCACATACAGTGGGTTGCAAAAGTATTCGGCCCCCTTGAAGTTTTCCACCTTTTGTCACATTACTGCCACAAACATGCATCAATTTTATTGAAATTCCACGTGAAAGACCAATACAAAGTGGTGTACATGTGAGAAGTGGATCGAAAATCATACATCATTCCAAACATTTTTTACAAATA